>NW_016907992.1:110586-118604 GCF_001483705.2 Eufriesea mexicana
ATGAAAATTAATAGAAGTATAATTACACTGTTATAATTGGTAGCAACATAATTGGAATAATATAATTAGAAGTATAATTATAGCAATATAATTAGTAGAAATATATTTATAAGAATGTAATAGACAGAAATGTAATTATTAATGTAAATATTACATAAAAGACTAATTTTGTTGGAAGCAGCTGCAGGTTCTTAATAACTAGCAGAAATAAAAGATAGAAAACCAATAATATATTATATTACAGTGGAAATAATTATATACCATATTTTTATTTCAATAAAAATGAAAATTAATATTACTAGAAACATTTGTACGTTTTGAAAAATTGTCTGGTTCTACAATTTTAACCCCTCACTCAGTGATTGTGTGTTTAATTTGTTACGAGTTTTTACACGAAATCATAAATTGAAACTATACTCAACATATTTCAACGTGCCTTAATTTACATAAATCTCAAAATTTGTATATAATTTTATAGTGAGTCAAGTAAATATACAATAACAAACTAGAATTAAATGTTTTTTAAATACACTGTTCTACATACTTAAATAGTACTGAATTAATATTAAATTAAAATTAATTGCATAAATTCTGAAATTATAACCAATTATATAGAATAAATAAAGAATATATTAATATTTTAGAAATTCGTTGGTTAATTTATAATAACGTTCAGATGCATAATTATTGATAATTATTCATTAAAAATATTTTCTCAGAGAATGTTATTAATATTATTTCCGGAAACGATATCAAAGTGATCTGATTATTAAATCGACACTGATGATTGATCGTAATTTATATTTAAGTATATACCCATGATTTTAATAATTATGAAAATATAATTAGAGTATTCGATGTGTAGTATAGTAACTTTTCAGATTTCAGCAACCAGCCGAAGCACCTTTAACATTTCGAAAGAAATCGTTTCACTAAATATATATTTAATTACGGTATACGTAACACACGTCATACAGCGCTAATAGCCTGCGAGTACTCATCGAGAGCATTACCCTCCATCTGTCGTTTCACAATTTAATCTACGATCTTAGCGAGAACGTTAAAAATCCATATTAAAAAATATGGCAATAGCAAATTTTCCTGCATCTTCCTTAGCCGCGATGCTTTCACCTTAACTTCTTCTCATGAGTCTATTCTCTCTTCCTGGTACCGTAATAATCCATCAACCGATCGTTTCTTGCTCGTTCCCTCTTCTTCTCCATCAACATATACTCTCAGCTGAAAAACCTCTACAGTCTGTTGCAAAAATATTCGTGGTCACGAACACGCGTTATATAAGTCTGCTTCTATGCGCTGTATTTGAAGAAAATATACACAGAACGCGAATAAGAAGTTTATTGCGTTACTTCAGAGTATAAGATTTATGATTCGTGAAAAAATATGTAATGTTGTTCCAGGGTGTAATACTTATGATTAATGCAAAAAGGGATTATGTTATTCTCGAGTACACGGTATTTACGATTAGCAGAAAAATGTACTATGTCATTAGAGTATAGTATTCATCGATAACACAAAGGTGTTCTATGTTATTCCAAAGTGTAATGCTTATGATTAATTCGAAAAGGGATTATACAGTCTTATTCTCGAGTACACGGTATTTATGATTAGCAGAAAAAAGTATTATAGCATTCCAGATTATAGTATTCATCGCTAGCACAAAAGTGTTCTATGTTATTCCTGAGTATAGTATTTGTGATGAGCACGAAAGTGTGTTATGTTATTTCAAAGAATAGTATTTATGATTAGCACAAAAGTGTCCTATTTCATTCTAGGGTATAGTGTTTCTGATCGGTCCAAAAAGGTATTATGTTATTTCAGTGTATAGTATTCATTGCTAGCACAAAGGTGTTCTATGTTATTTCAGAGTATAGTGTTTGTGATCAGTACAAAACTGAACTGTCAGACGTACCAAATATATTTTTGGCGCCGAGTGGTGTACGTAAAATTCCAAAATCCCCAAATAGGGTTCGTGCGTTAATACCTTATCAGAGAAAGATTATGCACGAATTAATAAATAGTTTATATAAAGAAATATGCATGAAAACATCAATCTGATACTTTAATAATTTATTTCTTATTCGCCAATATTTATTTTATTGATTGTCTGTCTTTTATTGTTTGTCTGTGGCCTACAGACTCCTTGAAAACTGCACTTCACGACCTATATTCCTTTACGACATTGATACCACTGATCTATAACGCTATACTTACAACAATAATCGTGGAAGAAGCGGAACGAGTACCTAAATTACACGTGTTTTGTTAAATTACACATTTTCCGGCTGAGATTGCAATCGATGGACATCGATACACCTTCTCTACGATTAGTTTACTCCATGAACGTAACAAAGCAGTCACTCGTGCGTTATAATTATCATCCATTAACCAAATGTCAAAGCAAATGTCACCCATTACGTAGCAGTTTACTCTTTCGTCCGTTTCTTGCTCTAATTACACCCGACCAACGCACAGACACACCAAAATGCGACAAAAAACAGTTTTCAACTGATATATATACCTCGATTTTGTATTTTATATATTTCAAATGTATATTTAAGTCATTTTTGAGATTCTTCTTATCAACTTTGTTAATAAAAATCATTGATTTTATTAATAAATTGGTTTTTAAGTTGGAAATATGAAATTTTTCCCAACATTACTAAAACTCCGTCATTTTAGCGAATTTTACTTTAATATTTTAGAGGGTTATTCCTAAAACGCCAAATAATAAAAAGAGATGAAAGAAAATCTCGATTTTTTTGATCTAGCACGACGGTTTCCCTCCTTAAAGTAACTATTACTATGCCTAGTAACTATTACTATACCTAGTAACTATTACTCGGTTACTATTTTACTACAATAATTATCACTACTGATGATCATAACTATTATATAATTTTACTAATTATAGTAATTATCATTACTATAATTATCATTACTATAATATAATTTTACTAATTATCATTACTCCGGTCACTATTACTATTGCTAAGTTAGGTTAGGTTACAGTAAAACAAAGGAAGGTCTATCGTGCCGCATGACACTATTCAAAAGGAATTTTCAAAAGCTCCTGGCACTAAAAGTTAAAATTTGACTCGCCCCACTTTGTAATGCCTCCTCGATGCTCACCTGCAACGCGGCGGCCATTTTTCGGCAATGATCTCCTCATAACGCCGCTTACGACAGCGCCACTCATTGCGTTCGCGTCCGAGTCACTGACGCAAGATCGTTTACCAACTGGATCATCGCGTTACCGTCGTATTATGGAAATGAGTAACGAGAGTCATCGTGTCGACGCGCATCGGGGACTTAGGGCTCCTCGAACCGATCGACCTAGAATTCGGAGACCAGTGGTTAACAGCGAAATGGCCGATCGAGACGGCGATTTTCACGATGCAGAGTCCTCGACGGACCTTGTCTATCGAGACGATGCAATTGGCCATTTATTCTTCCTTGTTCCAGTGACGATTATTACGGAGTTTAACGACGAACGTGGAAATCGCGTAACGCATACATTTGAATAAATTTGAATGCTCGAGTCGAGTGGGAAGCCGATTCGGTTCGACTGTGAATGGACATGCCGGCGTGTGGAGTTAATTTATTTAAAACAGCGACTGATGGCCATTGTCTGAACGTATAATTCCAGCAATTAAATCGCCGTCACGTATCGGCGCTGCTCCGTCACGGCACGTTTATGCAACTGAGACGGCTTAGGGGAACTACCGTAGGGAAATTGGATTATACAGCTTGTTCGAAATGCAGATTTTTATTTTTATCAATATCTGAAAGAGATTAGATACATATTTATTCTTAGATCTATGAAGATTTAATATTAGCTTTATAATTCTAAAATGATCTCGTAGAAAGTTCTGAAAAATTTTTATACCGATCTTAAGATGAAGATAGAATATAGATGGTGTTCCAAAAATAAAAGTCGAAAAGTTTAATTACTTATTGTGCTCACAAGGGAATAATCAGCATAAATCTGGATAATTAAAATTAGCTTCTATGGAATGAAATATCGTATATAGTAATATTGTACATATGAATAGTATAAGTATACCTCGTGGTAATGTAAAATAAAATAAAAAAATCCAAATTGATTAACTGAAATTGATTAATTAGGAAAATATTCTATATCGAGATAGAATTATTTATAATATTTATAAACACACATTATTGATGAGTTATTAATTTTTGTTTATATTAGAAATAAGTACAAGATTATAATACAGTATGAAATAGTATAGTAAAAGAATATACTGAATTAAAAATTTTTATAAGCCTCTAGAGTATTCATTGCTTCTTTTTTCTATTCAAATATTGTGATTGCTTATGCAAATTATGGATTAACATATGTGTATCTTCACATGTATCAGCCTTGTTCCACATTGTTTGTCATATGTGTACATTTCCCACTCACAGTTACAAATTACCCACACTATTCGTTATTATTGAGTAAAATATATTCTCTAAACCAGCCACAGAATAATAACGTACAAAAAAATATTTATTTTAGAATTTATTTAAATCAAACAATTTTTATATATATATATATATATATATATATATATATATATATTTAACGAATTCTTCAATTTTTAATTTAAAAAAATTTTATCTGTGTTAATTATTTAATTGTAAGGACTTTAAATAAGGCTTTAATTGCTTCTCATTATGGAGAAAAATATAATAGAGTATAAATGTGAAAAATAATTTTACTAAATCAAAATGAATCCTTTTAGAGGTAACAAAGTCACTTCTAATTAATTTACTCTTCCAGAAAAGATTACCAACTGTGAGATACAATGCACTTACAATTATAGTAACAATTATAGTAACAATTATAAATAAGGTACGCGACAAAATAATAGCCTGTAATTTTCATTGTTTCTGAAACTAATACAATGTAGGTATGTGTTAAATATGTACTCGCTTAGTGTGTCCGATCCTTAATAATACAGAAGAATGTTAAGTACAATTTACATTTCTTTCTACAAATTTTACTCGTTTATGTGAAAAATCTCTGCGATAAAATGATAACGCAGGTACTATGAAAATAGATCAACGAGATTTTATTTTTTGAAAGTGGAAAGTGGAAGTTGCACAAATTGATTAACTCCATAAAACAAAAAGTGGAGAAATGCAGTGAAATAATGTATATTGTTTTTTAAAATTCCCTTTATAATTTAAATCGAAATAAATATCGTAGAATGTAGAAATACAAATGTAACTTTCATCTAACGGTATATAAAATTTATAAGAAAAAATAGCCAAAAGGTAATCGTTAATAATGTTACCATCTTTATGTTACTGGAAGAGTTAATCGATTTGGCAAGTGAGGAAAGTAATAAATTTAAATTTTACTAAATTTTACTTAAATTCTGATAAGACGACACTAAAAAATTCACCGTTATCATTCATGGCTAGCTAGTGCATTCGAGTTGCATTATTGCAACGATTTACATTAGAGTACGGAGTTAATCAAAGTGATCTCTGAAATAAATTATTTATTATTTCGTGGCCAAAAACTTTTTGTCGTTTAATGATGTCAATCTTAATTATCAGGGACAGTTATTATAAATATAAAAAGTTATGACTATACCAAGTGCTTTGACACTTAAATTTAAGATTTTTCAAAAAGTGGAGTTAATCGATTTGTGCAGTGAACGGCTCATATACATTTTACCGTCCTGTGAATATTGAACATCATTCTAATATTGTTCCAGGGTGGTTTCTTCTTCAATACGCTAGAATACGCTACTGTATAGCAAATTCGTGTCAGATAATGAATTTTTCGCAAAAATAAAAGAATATGCGTAGAAAGTACACTTGGAGACCTATTTTTAAACTTCGATGGTCAATTATAATTATTTAGAAACCCAAACAATTATAATTATGTATATTGATGAACTCAGGATACTCTCACCTAACTTTTAAGATAAGAATGAACCTCCTAACCTTCTTACTTTTTACGTAATACTTTATTTAAGACAAAAATATAAAAACTTTTTATAAAAACTCACATTTTCCAAAAAATTGTGGATTACACAGCAATTTCGATTAGGAGATTCGTGTTTGGGAAAGTAAACTATACCAGAATCACCTACTGGATATTACAAATTAGAGAAAAAGTTGAAATTTGCTGTACAGTGTCATTAGTCCTTTGTATTTTTCGCTCTTGGTAACTACGTATCTCAGTGATCTACCAGCAGCTTCTTTTTTCTGTATCATCATTATTTACCGTTATCATTTATCTTCGAAGTTTATTCTTCGAAGAAGAAACACGTCGATATTTATTTCACACTTACCATTGTATTTAATTTTTCGTTAGTATTGTAAGAGCGACTTCTTTCACGTATTTCTGCGAGTAGAAATCATATGACATAACCATTTCGTAGTTTTGAAAGAAGATTATAAAGTGAGAGGTTTTGGGTGATCGTCGAGGCACGTGAATGCATTCAATGGCTGGATCACCTTGATAGTATATGAAATTGTTGGAAACGCGTGTAATTTGATCGTTCAGATAAAAACGTTAAAATGGGTCATACTGAAAGTGTTTTATGCCGGAGAAAGGATATATACGTTGTACACGTTCGAAAATTCGAAATTTCATAATAGCGTTTCATAAATACTTCATTGAGTGGAACTATTATGCATTTACGTTACATGATATCTTCTAAAATATACGCAGTAAAATTATAACATTTGATATGCAAACTTACTTTTACAATATGAACTTATGAACTATTGAAATAATTATGTTAATACTATAAAATTTCATCGACATTTTGTTGCAAAAGCTTCAAATTGCTTCGTTAGTATAATGAAAAAATTTTGAAGCGGTAACTATGGTAATTATAAAAATTGAATATACATATGAAATTAATTAAATAGTGACATTATAAAAATTTAATGAAATGAAAATACAAATCAAAGATGAATTTCGAATTTCAATCTAGTTTAAAATATACTGGACAGATTTGAGATAGCACTCACGATTAAATTATCCTTACAAGGAGAGTGCAAGTCCTTCGGGTCACCGATTTAGTTGAAACTTTACAGCTTTCTAGATATCGTCATGCAGTTCAGGAAAATATATCATTATAGCGGCAACTACTCAACAGTTTTTGAAATATTTACGATTAACGTTTTACTACTTCATAAATTATAGATTTATTTCTAACACTTTTCAAGTGAAGTCGTGGCCTATCGGCAAATGTTGGCAATTCTATGCTGAATGACCGATTCCCGGTTCGATACCCGTCAATAATTGGTAGTTTTTTCAATCTATTTTTATTTTGTGATCATCTTTCGTCTATGAAAACATTGTAAATAAAATTTCTAAATATGAAAATTTACTTTTTACGGTTTCCTATGCAAGTACAAAATAATATGAATAATATTTAATACAAAATAATAAGAATATCACGCAAGAAAAACGCTTTTCTATAGCAATCATATTTACTACAGGAAATACAAAACCTATCGCTCATGTAAGTATTAATGATTAAATTAAACATTTAAAAGAATGTTGCTTATAACTCCAACCTTGGAGTGGAGCTTTAAATGCTCATGAATTAATTAGAGAAGTTAGAAAATTTATTAATTTTCTACTGCCGAATTGATTTTATAAAGGGTGTTGGAAGCACATAACCAGGAAAGGTATCTAGTTCGAATAAAAATTTTACCGCCTGCGATCAGCGTCATCTATGATTTTGGAATAGTTTCTCAAATAGTTTACTAACTGTGGTTACGTGCACGTAATATATTTTAATTTATTTTAATAAATAAAATCATAAAGTTTTCTACGTTTTTTAATAAATTCAGCAAAAACAGCGGTTTTAATTAGACAATCAGCATTCATTTCTTCACCTGGCAGACGACAAATATGCAAAGGTACGTCTTTACAACGCAATTATAAAATTTCATAAATTAAACACAGAAATTGAGCGATTTGTTAATTTTTCTCCAAGTGAACAGGAGAGTGCATGGGA
>NW_016907993.1:0-11708 GCF_001483705.2 Eufriesea mexicana
AAGATTGCTATAGAAAAGTATTTTTCTTACATAATATTATTATTTTGTAATAAATGTAAACTAGCATAAGGAAGTGTAAAGAATAAATTATTTTATTGAGAAATTTTATTTACAATTTTTTCATAGACGAAAAATGAACACAACTAAAAATAGATTAAAAAACTACCAACTATGGGACGAGAATCGAACCCCGGTCCATTACCACAGGAATATTCATCTATCGCTTTTAGGCAACAACTGCACTTGTAAAATAATGGAAATAAATCTGTAATTACGAAAGTAATGAGACTTTAATCGTAAATATCTCAAAAACTATTGAGTAGTTGCCGCTATAATGATATATTTTCATAAACTGCATGACGATATTTACAAATCTGCAGAGTATCAACTAAATCGGTAACCCGAAGCACTTGCACTCTCCTTGTTAGCTTAATTCCTCTTCGTTTAAATATCTTTTAAACAGATATTGCCCACTCTCTATTTTCAAATTCCAAACAGAACAATGAAAATTCACAAGAGATAGGACATATGTTATACTTTGTGCGTAGCTCTTAGCTTGATATGGTTTCCCAAAGGAAAACGATACCAATTACCAGATCTCACCACGTGGAGGTGGCTACGCATCGAGATCCGACATGCGCCCTAGTGGCGCATCCCACTGGCGCTATCTGTATCAAAGATACCCTAATCTAACTTGGAGCGAAAGAAGTTAAAGTGACTCTACTGACACTTTATTATATTTCGTGCCTTACAAAGGGGATTTCGATTCGGAATACTACTACTCTATTGTCGCGACACTAAGATATATTATGTCTCATAAAAATAGTGAATAAAATATAAAGCACGCGAGCAAATTGAAAATCGCAATCGCGCCCGAATGAAGTCGCGATTATTCGGAAAATCGACTAGCCTACGAGACGTACTCTCGTGTACAAGACAACTTCATGCCTCGGCACCCTCCCGATCGAACCTAGCCCACCCAGCCACCACAGACCCTGCCATGACTTACTCGTGAACGAGAGCGATCGACGAATCAGCGAAACACCCAAAATCAAGCCGAGGGTCCCTAACGAGGTCCTGTAGCCGGTCACGCAGGCCCCTGCCACATGGACATGCCCAGGATGACTAGGGCCGACAGACCCTCGGATTGACCCAGATGAGTGCCAGCCCGCCGACCACCCTAGAACCGATGCGTGACAGGGATGGCAGTGGCGAGGGTGAGTGTCGGAACGAGTCGTTTGGATGACTTACGAAACATGGAGTTATCGAGTACACGAGAATACGTCATGCAGACTAGCCGGTACTTAAGAACAATAGCGATTATCGCGAGAACAATTATGTTCTATTTGGTAACGAGAGGGAAAACTGAAGGAAAAATATAATATTCGCTTCAAGTTAGGTAGCTTACCTTTGTACAGATAGCGCACACATGCGACTTATCCTAGGCATCTATTTTATGACTACTTAGGTCTACTTATGTCTTGAGAATCTTGAGAATCCTAAAAGCTAAAACAGAATATATTATTGTTAATATAAACCTGAAAGGAAACGGATTAATACGAGGAAAGAAAACAAATGAATAGAAACCATGAAGGTTAACCAAGTGGAAGGAGCAACCCATCGATGAGACAGAAACAAACCAACGACGAAACATTCGAATATTATACGAAATATTCGAATGAAAATAAATAGAAACAGAAAATAAAAGCTGGAAAGTGAAAAAAAATAATTAAAAGCTGAAAGAAAAAAATAATTAATATCTGAAAATAAAAGGAAAAATTATTAGTAAATTATTTAATAGGGTGGGGTGAGGATAGGGTGGCTAGCCCCAACCTCACTTCGAATTCCCACCATTCGCGCACAACGAAAATTATCGAATCCCTACCCCTCGTGCACAACGAAAATTTAGATGTTACACTTCCAAAGTCGAACCGACAAATGATTTATGCTGCGTCGCGTCGCTCCTTATATAGCCGCCGATCGACCGAGCTCCCCACTCCGATCAGAAATTTTCGAACTTTGTCGATTTTATTAATTATTAATTTTCCGCTTTCATAAGCAATAATTTATTATTTTTTTCACTCTTATTATAAATATACGTAACGAGCAATTTGTTACTAATATTAATAATTTGTTACTAACGATAAGTATTATAATTTATAAACTTTTTGCAAATTATTGTTACATTTTGACACGAATTCGTTCCAAGTTCAAGTAATAACCAGTAATTCCTTAATTTTTTCACCTTTGTTATAAATTTACGTTGTGAACAATGTATTATTAATAATAAATTTGCTAATTTATACATATTTTATAAACTAAAACTGCATTCGTATTACCATAGGATTAATTTCTACTATACGTATATTCATACGGTGTTACCTATCGCTACCACTGTACTCGTGATTCCACGCTATTGCAGAACCGTGCGTTGTCGAATAAAATAAATCAAGAGTATAAATTGTTATAAACAACAAGAATCATCGGTAAACTATTCGTTGACGAACGTTTTTTCCGATGAACCTAACTTTCTTCTCCTGTCCACTCGCTTTCACTTCTTTTCTCTGCTATGTTCCTTTTCCATCTAAGGTTCTAGGTTTCCACCTGTGATACACCTATGATCACAAATCTCAGCATGGAGCAACGAAATTCTTTCTTCTTTCCATCAACAATCACGATTGGTACATTGAATCTGGAACAAAACGAAACTCGCCTCGGGATTCGTTGGTGCAACTCTGTCTACATACGTTGGTCACTCATTTGCACGAGGACACGTACGCGCGTGGTGCGCGAAATTGCAGCTCGAAGATTGAACGACCACGTCGCGGTGCATTGAAATTTGCAGCGACGAAGGGAATGACGGATGCCAACGGGAGGGAGGACTCGTGGAATTCGAAACATCGTTGCGCCACGAAACAGTGTCAACGACATTAAAGACCCGTGTCCATCGAATCTGGCCGATTTTCGGCCGGAACCACAGCGGCAACAGCGATTTGGCAAGTCCCGGCTGCATTAGTCACGTACGGAATTCGCGATTAGCGATAGATGGACCGGTGCCATTTATTCATCCGAAATAGAAGGCGTCCTCCCCTGCGTCGGATTATGCATATTTCCGACAAAAAGCAGGAAGCGATTTCCATAGAACTATCTGGATCTCCGGTGCAGAGCGGGTAGCTAGAGTTCAGGCGTGCAAAGATGGCGGAGGGCGAGGAGAAGCCACGCGAGACTCGAATTGTCTAACTTCCGAAGGAATTTGATTATCCATTCGATATTCCTGTGTCAGATATTTAATAAATAATATAAATAAATAGATAGATTCTCGTGGACATTAACCAGGTACGGTATGTTATTAAAGTATCAAAGTAAATTTGTCTATTGGTAGATTGACGAGTTTAAAAGTCGGAATAAAATCGAGATAAAAGTGGCAAACGAAGGGTACGAATTATCGTATAAATGGTGGTTCCAGAAGTAAGTATCTGCGAAATTAAACGCTTAATGGATAAGCTCGAATGTTTTTCGTCGATCCATCCGTGAATGAGATTTTCCGTTCAACGGATCTATTTCGGTTAAAGAATGAAACTCGTAGTACGGGGGTCAAGCCTGTCGAAGATATTTCAGACACAAAAGAGGGTCGTCGAACACTCGAAAGGTCGCAAATTCCTTCATCCGTGACCTTGGTTAGGCGCCAGCTCTCAACCTTCCGCAGATGGACCGCATAACTTCCTCTTCTTATCGGTTAGGACTGCGCGAATTATTCTGCCGAAAAATAAACGATGTCTTTTGCTTGTATTTTCTTTCTCTCCTAACGTTGAAATTTATTTCCGAATAATTTTTTACGAACCTATTTCACTTTTCCACCGCTTTGTCAATCACTTGCTAGGCTTTCGAGCACGTGTTAACCGTCTAACTATAATATCTTCGAGTTTATTTGCGAAACTGCTCTAGTTTACCAGGAAGTTCCCAATGGCAGGAACCGGATGAATCTGCAAACGACGCAACGTATATTCTACGCGACTTCGTTTCAGAAATTTGCAAACGTCGTGACAAGCATTTCTCGTAATTTTTCTTGCAAAAGCTTGCAAATGACGCGACGATTAATTTGCAGCGACTTTGTCCCGAAAATTGACAAATGTCGCAAAGAGAACACTTGCAATTTCGGCCGAGAATTTGCGAACGTCGCAACGAGGCAAGAGATGCTGAAAAATTCGTCGTTTCGCGTTATTAACGGAATACTCGGACCATTTCTTCCATATAACTTCTCTTCCTCAACGAATACTCGAGCAACTATAAATAATCGGCGCATAACCGTGGGACCATTCGAAAAACGTTAAAAACTCGTATTTATTCCCGTGGGCAGCTGCTCGGGATTTTTCTGCGCGACACCCCTGAGCTCCCAGAGGATTTATTTATAACGAGACCGATCCCTCTTTTCACCAAGGAATTCGTTTGCTTCGCCGTTCTTAAGATGGAGGAGGGTTGTCATCTCGCGAATTTTATGACTCGAATCTGCAACTCGATTATGCAATCGACTTGACGCGGATTCGCCTAATTACTTCGAGACCCGGTGTTGGCTGCCAGACCCTGTCCAATTTACTGCGCAGTTTGGGAAATTAAGAATTTCTTCTCACCGACTAACACGCTCGCCATGGTCTCATCTGTGAAACGCGATCCACGCTTCCATGGATCGCGATTCGTCTCGCGATGAACGCCATAATACCTTCGGCAATCGTCTCGATCCAGTGCTCCAACATTGGACACCTAGGGGATTTAAAAAGAATTTAAAGGGGATTTAAAGAGAATTTAAAGAGGACTTAAAGAGACTTGGAAGAGAAGAGATTTTAATTCGGTAGAAGTAAAGAGACTTCGCTCGACATGTCACGCGTGTGTTCCGGAAATGGAGGCGTTTCAAAGACACCAAGGTCGTCTGTATTTTTTAACGCATATATCGTGAACGATTTCAACATGCTTTTGAAGACCGAGTCACCGGGTCCAAGGTTTACCTTCGTTCGTTGCATACAGGCGTCTCGTGATCCGAGAATATATTAGTTTTTATGATACACGTGTCACGCGAATGTGGACATACGACTTGGATTAAAGATTACAAAATTTGGTGAAAGAGCTCTTGTAATAATTTATGCGGAGCGCGCATAACTGAGCTCTAAATTCTAAGATGTAGAAATTGGCTTGATATAGAGGGGTATGTACGAGTATGTTTGTTATATCGCCTGTCATGGTATATCGTTGAGTATTATTTACCGTGGTAGCATAATAACGTTAATCGGAGATTAGATCGGGAATGAAATCGTTAATCACGATCGAAGAAGGACAGATGAGTCCGAAGTACGAGTTTGTTTGTAGTATTTAGTCCACGCGTCGTGACGTAGTAATAGATATTTTTACTATGCCAAACAGTGGAAGTATTTCGATAACAGACCTTCATTCTAAACGCGCGATCTCGACGCTGAATAGTGGCTGAGGATCGCTTAATGGCGTCGCGTGTAAATATTTGTGAATCGCGACGCGTCGTTCAATGCCAATAGTAAAGATTTTAATCGTATTTCGTCTTTTGACATCTATAATAAAATTCCGAAATAATTTTGTCTAAAAATGATGAATATAATAATAGAATAATTTGTAGATCACCCATTAGATGCTGTAATGTCGATTAATAGCATTTTCGTCGAATACTTACACCTATTATGTGTCAATAGCAAAGGTTTCAGTCGTTTACCGTCTTCCTTCTGACGACAGAATAAAATTCTGAAATAATTTCGTGTAAAAATACGAATAAAATAAGAAAATAAGTTTTAGATTATTCATTAAACACAATAGTACCAATTAATAATAATTTTTCGTTCAATATTTACATCCACGCGTTCTCGAATTTCTCTATTTCCCGATTACTAATCTAGGAAATATGAACAACCTAGAAAAGACTGAGAAGGGAATACGATTAATATTTAAACCTAAAGGAGGTGCTCATGGTTGCGCCGAGGTTCACAAAAGACGAGGTGTTGGAACCTGGATTTCAATATACAACACGGGTTCTAGCAACAAGGCTACGTTGGAAAGATACAAGTCGGCGCATAGGAAAAAACAAAACAGAAATTGAAACTGGAACTGACTAAACTGACCACTGAACTGAAAACTGTACTGAAACTGTCCTTTCGCAAATTTTGTGAAGAAAGGAAGGGTGAAGACGACCATTGGTCCTTAGTGAAAGAATGAGTCAATTGGTTTTGGACTCTGAAATTGGTCTGCGTTCATCAGCCAGGTCCTTCTAGTGACTAAGGGCCAACGAATCGTTAGTCATCCAACAGAGGTATAAATCATTAAGTATACAATACCTAATTCGCTGCTATTCGATCCAACTCTCGCGAGCAATCTGTAAGAAAATAATTCTCCTTCTCGTAATTCGCAAAATTCCCGCGCGAATTAGCCAACGAGAAATACGTGACAAAACGTAACGGCGAAATGCGACGTACGCGCGTGGTTCCAAGTGGTCTTTGCTCATCCTTGTTCTAGCGTGACGTACGGAACGTGTTCCAAGTGGCGGGTGGCCGGCCGTGGAACCGTAAAAGGAGCACACCCCGGTCGTCGGCGGAAATGCCGAATTAGATCCGTTCCTGCGCGACCCGGTGCGATCAATGAACGGCTACGTCATCGGTAACGTTTATACCAGCTAGCTATAGGTCATCCACAACGTACCGTACGATCGCATGGGCCGTCGGCGTTCCTTCGAGGACGTTGCACTAAATTTACCTACGATGCGTCAGAATTCCCGCTTTTTCGATAGACCGGCCATCGCGTACGCGTACGCAAGCCATCTGTTTAGGTCGAACTCGTAATTCGCGTTGGACGAACGAGCAGGATGACCTGTTGTGCGGGTCAGGACAGGGTTGCAGCTCGATTCGATTTTGCGGCGAGAATAGAAGAAATATGGGATTCGAAGGGGGTCGAAGAGGTTAGAGATTCGAAGAGAGTCGAAAAAATTCGGGACTCGTAGGGGGTCGAAGGGATTTGAGATTTAAAGGGGATCGAAGAGATTTGGGATTTAAAGGGGGTAGAAGAGGTTCGGGATTCGAAGAGAGTCGAAAAATTCGGGACTCGTACGGGGTCGAAGAGATTAGGCATTCGAAGGGAGACGAAAAAATTCGAGACTCGTAGGGGGTCGAAGAAATTTGGGATTTAAAGGGAGTCAAAGAGATATGGGATTTAAAGAGGGTCGAATTGGTTAGGCATTCGAAGAGAGTCGGAAAAATTCGAGACTCGTAGGGGGTCGAAGAGTTAGGCATTCGACGAGAGACGAAAAAATTCAAGACTCGTAGGGGGTCGAAGAAATTTGGGATTTAAAGGGAATCAAAGAGATATGGGATTTAAAGGGGATAGAAGAGGTTCAGGATTCGAAGAGAGTCGAAAAAATTCGGGACTCGTAGGGGGTCGAAGAAATTTGGAATTTAAATGGGATCGAAAAGATTTGAGATTCGAAGGGGGTCGAAGAGATTTGGGATTCAAAGAAGGTCGAAACTTTCCGAGCTTCAGCAAGATAGTCGAATTAATCGAAAGCTCGATGGCTTTGATCTTTCTTATTTTCGAAATCATAATCGACATACGGCTATCATTGACGAATATAATTCAACGTTGAATTGCGTTTAAGTAAAAGCATAATTAAGCACAATTACACGCTGTTCTTTTTCCCACATATATCCTTCATTTCGCGTCAACGTGGTCTTATCTCATATTCGTATATTCGTGTCTTTCGAAACATCATTTTTCTCCTGATTTCGATCATTTATTGAATCAATGATAAAAAGGTTCGCGAATAATTGAGCGATTTCTATAAAACGTATCGCAGCAGAAATTACAAATTTTTCTCGGATCATTCGTGGGTGTCGTACGTAGGTGCCTCCTGAAATGTCTATGATGTTTGTGGAATAATATCGTGTGGCAAGATACCGATGACAGTTCTAAAGGCTTGGGTATCTTATGAACTATTATTATATTCAGCAAACGAATATATCGAATAGCTGATTATAAAACTGCTATTAATAATCTCAGAATTATAGTAATTATACGAGTTATTCTCGAATTATTAATAAAGACGCTATACCTCGAGTTTCCGTGAATTCGTCATTTACCTTAGTCATTCGCTAAATTAGAGTCGCGAAAATAAACGAGTGACTCGATGCAGCTAATTAGGTGCATCGAAGCAGCGAAAATTACAAGCTCTTATGGCAAAAATTAAAATATTCGGAAGTTCAAGAATATCAAGCCACGAGTCCACTAATTAAAACGTAACTCTACCTCTGCAATTCAACTGATACTTACTTCCAAACAGTTCAAATGATCCACGCACACCGGAAGTTCACTTATTCCAACGCAAACACGACCCAAAAGACGCGAGGCAGGAAACGAGAAGGCAAAGCAGAGGATTCCGTGGCAAATCGACACGGAGTTCACGTCACGAACGTTACTCGAAAATTTTCAGAGCACCTCGCAAACTTTTCTCGTTAAACGAAGGCCACGGACACGTAGTGGTCGCTGCGATTATTACTCGCTTCCGGAGTCCACGAAATTAGGCCTGTCCACGTGACGTTCGCGTGACAATTTAGGGAATGTTCGACGCGACGAGCGCTGCCAAAACGACACCGGAACGAGCACCGTTTCTCTTAACGAGCGAAATCGTGTAGCCCGAATTAACTTTAGACCAGAAACGGTTCGTCATTGACGAAATGGCGATATACGAGTCGAAAATCCGACTGGCTAGCGCGTTACACGGTATTAACGCTAGATTTATGGAACCTGTCAATTTGACGGAAGGGTTATACGTTCCAATTATACGATGGTAGCAGATTTAGTTAACTTATATTAAGACTGTTAATATAATATATAATTGTTTTTAAATTAAACTGTTAGAAGTCAGCTACGCCTATGCAACGATGACGACAGGCCTGCTAGAGGTTGCAGGCCAATACCGACCTTTGGACATCAAGGGGTCGGTCTTGGGGGTTTAAAAGGGCCTGCTGTCCCTCGGAGCTCTTCACCCTCAGATCAGGAACAGTATAGATACTTTATATATTGTGACCCACAGTGGCATTAAAAAAGACTCTAGTATTTCATTTGTATATTGCATAAAGTGTATAAATTTCACGTATATTAAACCTTTATAAATACAATTGCTGTATAACTGAATACGGTTATTTCCCTGCACGTTAATTATTTGGCTACTCCCTTCACGAAATTCCCAACATAAACTAATCGTTTAAAAAAGGGGCACGTGGTTTCCTTTACCTGTCAATTTGACAGGTGTCCTTAGAAATAGGTATACAGACAGCGTTCGTAAACCTAGTGTTAAATCGGATCACGCGAGTTCATGCGAGGGATCACCGGTCCCTCGAGCTTGCTGATGTCTGTTACGCTGTTAGAAAATGTTATCGGCGATGAAAAAATGTTATCCATGTCTCTGAAATCTCTTATTGGATGTCAAGCGAGAACTTGGAATCTATTAAAGCATCTGGATATTTACATAACAAATAACAAATACAATAAATATCCTTAAACGTATAAATAGGAATAGTGGTTAATCTAGGTTTATAAAACTAATGACTCTGATACAGAGTACGCGTAGTTTACAGGTAATTTACAGGTAATTACACTTATTGCTATATGGGGACGTGGTAAGTAGGGAGCACTTAATCTATGATGTATAAAAATATAGAAAAGGGTAGTAAAAACTATATTTATCTGTCGCTGAGGTGAGGGAGGAGAGGGGGGCGGTTATTACGAATAGTGTTTTTATATACATATGGAAAACGATGATAAACATAATTAAAATAAATTTATAATATATAAAATAATATAACATAGTATATAAAATATAATATATACAAGTAATAAAGGAAAATAAAGAATTTTTCTGACCCCCCGGCGGGGAATCGAGCTGCGATTTTTCGCTTGGTTGGGGGATGCTCGCTAACTGATTCCGGGGTCGGCTTAGGTTAACATTTGGTTTTAAGTTGGTTACGTGTAAATAGACTTTATATGGTGGCTTGTACTTATTCGAGCAACCAGTATTTCTTTGTGTTGTGTTTGGGGTTGTCGTCTATATATCTAGAAGGGTTAATTTGTACGTATATTTTAGTTGGTGATCGTCAGGTGCGATGTTTGGGCTGCATTCTATTTTCTTGTCAATCGCTTTCCTATTGAAGTGGTATATTAGTGGGATGTTGTTTCCGTTTTGAATAAAGCCCTCTTTATCCAGGTAGGTATATACCTGGCAAAGTGCTCCTTACAGGAACACTTCGACCATCGTGTCCTGAAAATGTCTAAAAATATCCTACATACAGGAAACGGAGATTTTCCAAGCACTTGTGGGAAAATCCTCGAGCCTCCTTAAAGTTAAAATCCATCTAATGGCGAGGATGAGAATGTGCTATAACGATGGCTATAGCTTGTGACGAATTAGTCATGCGAAACTATGCAAAAATGAATTACAGTCCCAATAAGAGTAAAATTTATTTTAATTCAGAAAACTTCTTATTTCGAGCGAAATGGATTGATAATGACTAATTGAAATTCAATAGGTTTTCAATGCGGAAATTTCTAGGCAAGTAGCGATCAACAACGAGCAACGGAATAAGCCTCGAGCGAGTGGTTCATTCATAGACGTCGGCTTCTCGCGAATCGCGTACACAGCGACGGATTTAGCAAACGAAGGATGAAAACGGCAGCCATGTGCAAGACTGGAACCTCATCCGAATATGCTGGTATTTAAAATTAGCATGGAACGCGAATGATTCGCACGCATCGGCCCAAACCACGTTCGCGTGTTTTCTCTCCCGAACGAGTACAACGGGTTTCTTCGAACCTCGACATTCCTAGAACGAATCACGAATTCGAAACGTGTTTCCGAGTCCGTGTACCCAATACTTCTCTACCGGCTACGAGATCTATTTGCTATTAATAAAGCACCATGAATACGCGATGGAAGCTTAGGATGAAACATCGAGACACGCATGAAACGCGCAGAGGGCAATCTATTTTGAATATTTTGCTTGTTAAATTCTGTGAGAGGAATATTTATTTGGATGGCGTCACCCTGCATCGAGATCAACAGGTTGTCATGATGCAATGGGTTGTCATAGAGCTCATAAAAACCTTTTTGACAGTCCACCGTCTGCATCACGCATCATAGAAAACTTCGAGCCTCCGTTTATTTCATACCACCAAGAAATATAAAATATAACCAGAATCAAAAGCCCCTTTTGATTTATTAATCCCGTCCTAGCACAAAAGGAAGAGAGAAGATAGACCTTAGAGCATTGGAGAGACTACAAATGGATGATGCGAACATGAGTCTGAAGAAGATCCTAGAAGGGACAAATTGGCTTAAAAAATTAGAAAATAGGAAGATAAAGAGAAGTTAACCTAGAATAATTGTAGGATACCAAAAGAAATGGCGAATCGGCTATTGCCAAGAAAAACAAATTATAAACCGATCGATATCTTCTAGAAGCAAATCGAAAAGTTATTCTATATAACAAAATTAAGTTGCGTGACACCTCTACAGGGAGGTGAAACGTAGGTTAAGGAAAGCATAAAAAGCGTGGTCCTTGACAACCAAAACAGAGTCCTTAGAAATCGGTTGTGACTAGCACAAGCGTGAGTCGCTTGGTGTTGGAAAGAGAGTTTTAAAAGAGTGCGTCTTT
>NW_016907993.1:11727-25475 GCF_001483705.2 Eufriesea mexicana
GAGTTTTAAAAGAGTGCGTCTTTGTGTGTTTTCGTTATCTTGGTGTTCTTTTCCTAAGTTAAATCAGTTTACGAGTTTTGAGTTTGTGTTATTGCGTTCTTGCTCTTTCGTGAATTTTCGGTGTCTCAAGACCAGTTTCGCCATCCTACATAATTATAATCAGCATAATTGAAATTTGTAATGAGACACAATGTAGTGTAAGCTATATACAACAGGTTACCACCGGGATCAAAATGACTTGTTTCGCGATTGCTAAAAATATGCAGCTGCTTTTAGTAAAAATTATACCTTTTTCTTCATATCCTATTAATTAATACCAATTGCACGTGTTATATTTAGATATATATTAAAACCGTTAATTCCAGTGTCAAGATATGAGCCGTTCACTGCACAAATTGATTAACTCCATAAAACAGAAAGTGGAGAAATACAATGAAATACTGTAGTTAGGACTAAATCAAGTACTTTGACACTTAAATTTAAGATTTTTCAAAAAGTGGAATTAATCGATTCGTGCAGTGCACTAAAATCTATTCGAAGCTGAAACGGGTTGAAATAAAGATCACAAGAGATACAACTTTCTCTCGATTTCAGGTACCCTCGACAACGAAAATGAAAAATCCTTTCTAACATATTTTTACCCATTCTTAGCCTTATTCTTTCAAACGATAAACCCTCTCGAGTTCCAATTGCAGATTTGCAAAGGGACCAAGATGACTTGCTTGGTCGGTGGAAGCACGTGCACCGACGAGCGAAGCAATAAGTCAAGGCAAGAGGGATGGTCCGAACGGCCGCGCCGATGCCGAAGAATTATCATTTCCGGTGTGCTGGCGTCGGCTGACGCGGCGCGAATTCCCGCGGAATTGGCTCCGAAACGCGGCAAATATTTCGACCTGCGGAATTTCTTGGTGGGACTTTTTGACGTAGCTGGTATCTTATAAAAAGACGCGCGGCGTCGCGACGCTGCATTCGCATACGAGAGACGTCGCGAGAAGAGTCCGCAGACCAGAGAGACCGGTCACAGGCCATTTCCCGTCCATTGTGTTTTTCCTTTCATCCCACCGTACAGTATTAAACACAGCCTAGTCCACCTTTCGTCCGATTCTATCTCCTCGCCTAATCGCTTCCGCTTCGTCTTCCATTTTTATTTTACCTCGTCGTGCATTCGAGCAGAGTTGACGGCGAAACCATGTCTTCGGTGATGTTTGTGAGTATCCTACGAGTGTGGCTGAGTTTATTTATCCGCTTGGCGTGGATTTCGAGGTGGCTTCTCAGCCACGACAGTGAACTTGAATATAACCGGAAGCAGGCTAGCGACTGACTGACTCGCGCTGTCGCGTTTACATTGCTTCCTTCGCCGAGCGTTATTTCTTTTCCCTTCTTCTGTCGATTTCAATCGAAATTCGCATGCTCTGAATTTTGTGAATTTTCTTTTGCGTGATTTTATCCTTTGGTATTATCTATTTCAATTTCCGCTTCTTATATCGCTTTCGGTTGACTTGCTGAAGGATTAACGTTCCTATGGGGTATTTCGATTTTGTCATTCTTCGCCGAATGATTTAGCGTGATTTAGAGCGCGTTGTAGGTTTATTGTATTGTCATCTACGTTCTGTTGTACGATAATTCATAAAGTAATGATAGAAGTTTCAATTCTGAAGAGACCAGGTATTTTATACCTTATGCGGGTAAAAGAATTTTGCTTAGATTGACAGAATATAGCAGTGCTTTCTGTATGGTCGAAAATTATTTCATTAAATTTCTGTTAAAGAAGAGCCAGTAATCGTAACGTTCATTGATCACTTGTATCGCGTGATAATCTTCCCCGATTCAGGTGTCGAGCGTATATACGTTCACGGTGGAATTTGTCAGGATGCCATCCAGGTGTCTTTTATGGCCAGGGCTGCTCTTTAAATGGTCCAGGCTGGCCATCGTCCAACATCGTTGGTCAAGCTCACAGTGGTCTGTCTGTTTAACTCTTGCCTCGAGTTCTTAGTCTGCTCTACGAACTTCTATTAACTGGGTGAAATAGTTGCGAAGAAACTCGAGATATCGAGATTTTTACCCTGCTCCATGGATGTAAGTGGCGCTCATTCGGAACAGCGTTTGTAAGTGAAACTGCTTCGAAATTGCTACGACCAGACGTCAATCTCTGTTGTCTCCTTATGTGTGTTGAGATAAAAGTGTTCAATTCGTTATCACATTGTCATATCATATTACATTACATTCTATTACAGTGTAATTCAAAGTATTCGAAAATTTCATCATTTCCGACGCATTAATGCTTTTCAAGTTTACAAAGATTGCAGTTAACCTAACCGAATCTGACAATTTAATTAATTGACTAATTAATTTCGCGATTGAAGGAATTTTTAAGGTATCCACAAGTGGATTCCTGTAGAATAAAATACATCTAAATGGCACTGGCTTAAGATTGGCTGAAAGCGTAATTTTTACACTATGTGTTATAATTAACCCAAAATTGAAACTGCACCTTCTTGGCAGTTCAATGAGACAGATATATTTTTAAGTGCTCGTGTGGGAGAAATTCTGGTTTCTATTGCTCGAGGAAGATGTTCCATAGTGAAAGTGGTGTATAAAGTTTCACCGAGGTGGCATTAACATCGTTGATCCTCTTAAAAATATTACTAAACGCTAATAATTCAATTACTAACCAGAGTGATTGTACGTGTATTCGCTGGCACGTCGTATCCTCAAGCTGCTTTCACGGTTACGCGAATCGAATACTTTCTCAGCCAGGTAACTCGAGGTTTAGAAGCCTTACTGTTGTTTCCAACAACATTATGCCAGTTTTTATTCGACTACGCTGTGGTTCCCTCGTTTTTCAACAGCTCTGTTCATTCCATAGTTTTCCCTTTGTCACAAAGACACGTCCGTTTTACGTGTATTTCACTCTCTATTTTGCGATATTACATTTCAATCTAATATAATTTCGTCGCTTTGTCATATCGGATTCCATTCCTTTGGTTGATTCAGTGACTTGGAAAACTCATCTAGTGAGTCGAAATAGCGATCTATAGTAACTTCAGCGTGTATCAGAGCGAGCAAGGAAAAATACAGAACGTGGAAAAGATAATGAAATCGAGAAATGCGTCTTAATGAATTTCACGACCTATGATATTATTAGATTCTGAGATTGATTAGAATCCAAAAATTCAACGTTTCGTTCTCTATTGCAGGAATCCCTCAGCGACAAAGTGGCGATGTTCGACCAATACGCGAACAAGCACAAAGACAAGCAGAACAAGAACCCGTTCACGTCTGGCCTGAATCTCGAGAAACGGACATTCTCGAAGGAAGAATATGGAAGGTGAGTTCACGTGGAATATCCTCGGATTAATTAGCAAGAAGCATGGAGCGACAGTGGTTGTTCATTTCTCATCGATTTCAGACCGGAAGCTGGCTCTTTGACAGACATCCGTGGTCGCAAAGCCACGGCGCACATTCTGAAAGAGGTGCTCGAACTCTGCGAGATCATTCATCAAGAGGGCACACCGTGTCGGGACCAACCAGAGGTCATCGCGATCACGTTTGGCGATTTATTCAACATTTACACCCACATCAGCGACAAATGCGTGGGTCTTCTGCTGAGAGCCAGGAAACAGAAGCTCGTGGAGTTCGAGGGAGAAGTACTGTTTCAGGTAAATCACTCGTAATTGCATTTAGCGCCGAAAGCTCGGAAAGAAATCGTTAAAGAAGAGTTGGGAATATTTTCGCATTAATTAAGAGTGTGATTTGCGTGAAAATTCGAAGAGGCGAGTCACGAATCTCTATAATTAACGGTGACAAAATTTATTATTGACGGATTAATGAGGAAATCTGCTCGGTCGGTAAAGTAGTTTCCAAGTCGAAAATGCTCTGTACGTTCTCTCTCTATGTTTTACGTATTTCGTGCTAAAAGGAAAATCTTTTTATTCGTTTAAATAAATTCCCGCAAACGACTGTAACTACGATATGGTTAGTAATAGTAATTGCAATTGATTCGTTACAGAGACGAGACGATGACGTGCCAATCTATTTGGTGAAGCCAATCAGGGAAATCCGCGAATCGTTCAATCTACGGCTAAAAGAAATCGCGAAGGAGATGTCGATAAGTTAACGATCACCTTCCTCTCCCAATGTTTCCGTTCTTCGACAAATAATTCCACGTTGAAGAGTCCCCGATTCAACACGTTATCCTGTATTTATTTACAACGCAGCCGTAGAAGCTCCGCGAACGACCATTGTATAGTTTGTAAGTTTTATCCGACGTGTAAGTGAAACGAGTGAGTGAGGCTGAACCTGAAGAATGAGCTGATATAGATGGGCAAACGAAAGGACAAATATGTACAATGTGATATTTCCATAGAATTATTAGAAATAAAGAAACTTTTATAACAAATACTCCCTTACCAAATTTCTCCCTCGAATCGATATCACGTCTGAGAATAAACTTGCATTCAAATCATAGACGAAGCCTTCGCAATCCTACCAACTTCTAAAAAGAATTCGTATATGTGGCATTTAAAGTACGCGAGGAAATTAAATTTCAGTTAAACAGATACGAATTAGAATAAAATATCCAGTGCGAAAATGTTCCATGAAAGCAGGCAAACCATAGGATGAGCCATACAGGGTGTATATAGGGTGGGCCATAGATAAGACACCAGGCGTTGGAACGTTGGTTGGTCGAACGAAATGCAGCTGGCTGAAAAATCGGGATCAGTGGCAGACCATTGGCTCCGTTACTTCCAAACCTTTATTCGTACAGAACCGTTTACGTACAACATTAAAAATAACGCAAGGTTTGTCGCCGTCTTTTGGAAGAATACAACGAAGTTTCTCGACGTGTACTCCGACCTCGAGCGAGAACGATTAGGCAACGTCCTTTGATTTCACGTAGCAAGGGTTATAAACAACTAACATGGCGTCCATTTCGCTAACACACCGCCATTGTCTTTTGCAATCGAATTGTCGTCGATACTTTTTATTACCTTTGTCTTTCAATAATCACTTTGACAACGTGCTTAACTTACATTATACTAGATTTAACAAGATAATCGTCGTTTCTTATTAAAGATCTCGAGAAGTCCGCGTGAAACTTTAATCGCTAGTTTGAGAAGTAGTTTGAAAAAGCGGTAACAAGTGACGATACGTGGAGGGTAGATATAGAAAGGTAGAGAGAGAGAGAGAGAGAGAGAGATATAGAAGAGTTAAAAACGGGGTTGAACGATGGAAGAACTCGAAATCGATAAGTTTATAATTTGTTAAACGATATCGTTGCATGTTCCAACGCGTTTCTCATCGACTTTTATATCGATCCAAGCGTGTTTCAAAATTGCCGCTTTGTTACATAGTTTATTTAGTGAATAGCGTCTAAAGCTTGAAATCCCTAGGGAATTTATTCACAGTTGCTGGTATTTGTTAAAAAGATGCGAAGGTTCGCCTTAAAGATAGCAGTTTCTACGTAATATCGAGTTAATTCGTACTTTTAACCGACCGAATAATTCCGAGAACATAATTCCGACAACCTTGCTGTTAAGTGTTTAAGTTCATTTTAAAGACGCAAGACTCGAATTGGTTATTTTAATTCTAGAAACAATGCACTTCCGCTTGGAATCTATCTTGGCTAGCGGGATATTAATTCCTCGCGAAATGCCAGGTAAAAACTTGCAAACAACTACGAGCCACTGCCTTCCTGGCACAGACAGCGATATTAATCGTTTCGAATTTCGCGCTGCGTTCGAGTTTCAGACTCGTCGCCGCCATCATGACTCGAGGGATAATGGCCGGGATAAAACACAACAGAAATCAACGAGATATACTCCTGCACCGTTCTATCGTTCCATCACGCAATCCAAAGTTGTCACTAGGATCGAACGAGAAAAAAGAAAAAAGAAAAAAGAAAAAGGAAAAGAGAGACGAAGATCTTCCCGGCGGTTAGAACGATAAGTAGTGGGAAACAGATTGAAGAAAAGGAATCGAGGTAAAAGAAAGATAATTTTTTTTTTTCCTAACAATCAGAATATTCACAGGCAGTTAAATTCCATCTTAACATTAAACCAATAAACTCGAAATCAGGAAACGAAGGTGAGAAAGAAAAAGCACAGGGGGATCCGGGTTTCCATTCCTGTCGATTCGAATCCTTCTCGCTCGAGAGGCGTCCGTTCGACTATTCGGGAGGTCGCTCGGGTCGCAACTGTCTGTGCGCTTTCTTCACGAAGAAAAATATATGTATATATATATTTAATGTCTCTTAATCGTAATATATATATATATATAATAATCAATTTCTCTTTAAACATCGCGCGTGGCAACGTGTCTCTCCGTTGCCCTTTTATGTACAATGATTAAATCTCGCGAGCTTCATCGACATGTTCTTTTTCCTTCCCTTCTTTTTGCTGTGTGTGTGTATATTTCTTTTTTTTCCCTTTTTTCCGCCTTTCCTCCAGTGGCGTAAGTTTCGCGAGCATCTGGAGGCTTCCGCGATCTATTGTGCCCGGCCGGAAAACGAATCATCGAACATGGCCGCGGGAACGACGACCGTCTCGCCGGAAGCCTCCGTTGAAAGTTACGTCACCGATCAGAATACACCGCTTTTTTTTTTTTTTTTTTTTTTTAATTTTTTTTTTTTTTTTTTTTTTTTTTTTTTTAAATATTTTTGTTCACTCGTCCTAAAACGCGTACCACTCGATCCAACGACAAAAGGGAGGCAACGCTTCTTCGATGGTTCTCACTACTTTCCCACCGTTTCCGCCGCCGGTTTCGGTTCTGCGTGTTCGTATTCGTCGTTACCCTGAATGGCGCCTGAACATCGTTCGATCAGCCAGTGGTCGAGTCGGTCCGGTGCTTGGGTCTCTCTCCGCCATTTTGGAAACTTGTCCCGACAGAATTCATCGCGATGGACTTGCTCTGCTTGGCTTTCAAGATCAACGTGGAACGCGACCTTGAAGACGGGAGCGATACTCGGGCTCGGTGATCGCGTGGATGGTGCGTTCTCTTTGGCAGGGAACCGAGGATCATCGTGACGATCATCGCGATGATCATGGCGGAAACGCACGCGACTCTGGCGTTCCGGTAGACGTTCGACGGTGTCCATTGGAGCGTTTTGTGGTTAGGTATTTTTAGATAGGAACCTTGAACGTGTTTCAAGGGAAAGTCTTTCCAGGTGACTAAGAGGCACGATTTCTCGTTTTTCTTCGGTAGAAAATATAAAGTGTCTTTAAAGACAGTGACTGTTAGCGATAAGAGTACACGATTAGAGAGAAGAAACGTTGTATGGAAATGAAAAGAGAGAGAGAGAGAGAGAGAGAGAGAGAGAGAGAGAAGATCAAGAAAGATCGAGGAAGAAAAAGGAATGAAAAGAAGAAAGAAGAAACCAGGAGAGAAACGAAATAAGGGAAAAGGGAGAAATAAGTGGAAAGAAGAGAATAGAGAGAAATAAATAGACACGTCCGGTAACGAGTTCGCCGATTAATCGGAAAAGAGAAGATTCGTCCGAGAGAAGAAAACAAATTCCTATTTAAACGGGCAATCGCATCGAAAGAAATTTCATCTCTTTTCCCCTTTCTATCCGACTTTAAATCTAACCCGTTCGTCTATTCTTAATCCCGGACCAAGACTTTTGAGTCGCTTTTCAAACTCTTCCTCTCCACGATGTCTCGCTTTTACCGACGATACGATACAACGCGATATGACTATGTACATTCTCTACGCGAAGAGCAAGAAGCAACGAGAACGAAGTTTCCCACGGAATCGAGAACGATGAAACGGAAAAGCAGCGGCAGTGCTTGACGCGGTAGCCAGGCAAGGAAATGGGGGTTTGCAGAGAATGACGGGGAGCGACCTATGTCATCCCTGCATCATCGAAGATGCACGATCGATTCGATCCTCCTAAACCGTCATCGTCGTAGCGTGAAATTTCGCTGAAAAATCATCGAGAGATTCGCGCGAGACCCGCCTGGTACCTTTCCGCTTCCGTTCCTCTGTCTCGTCTTTCCGCTTTCGGCCGTACTCGCTCCCCTTCCGTGCTCTCGTTACCTCCTAGTTTCGTGATAGGGTTATATAGATACTCGTTAATATTCGTGTGTTTCGCTTTGCTCGGCTTATGCTTGGCAGAGAAATTTGGTTGCCGGCGGCACACGGCGAGACAAGCCTAGGCCCACTTGTCGACGACCGTTTCGCTTACTGCAACATAATACAGGCATACATCGATTAGTTCGATCCTTTCCTAAACCGTCCCAGACGAATTTCAACGTCTCCTCGCGATCCATGGATCTCTCGAGGCAAGCTGCTCCGATCAGACGTTCCCTGTCGTTTCTCTTCCGGGTTCTCCAAGCCTGGTGTCCCAAACGTATGATCGATCGTATGCGTCTTCATTTTCTTTTCGTCAAAGCGGCTTTTCTCGATTTTCCTTTTCCCTTTCTACTCAACAGAACGCCCGCACCGCCGTGGATCACTGGTACCCCCCTTGTTCTCTACGAATGTGAATCCCTCTCACTCTTTCTCCGAACATCCCTCTACTAGGGCGCGGTCACTATATTGAGCATAATCGATGGAACGAGTATAGCGAGGTATATTCGAGAGTTTCGACGAATGTACTTCACGAATATACGACGATTCACGAAATTTCGCATCGCCAAGGGTGTTTGCACCCTTCGAGTATCGACACGATCGGTTCGGCTCGCGATACACCTCTTGTCTTTTCCTATATAATTAACGTCTTTTTTTATTTTTTTATTTTTACCTCGAGGCAAGAGAAGAATAAGAACGCGGATCCGAGTGACTGTCGAAGGCAAATCAGCAAAGATAAACGCGTGAACGCAGCAAGAGAACAGCCGACGAAATTAACACCCAGGCCCACGGCGCGATCTCGTTCACGGTCTAGGAAATTTTCAGAAAATTCACTAGATTCTCGCCATACTCGTTCTACCAGAAAGTACACATGGCTTTTAACGAAAGAGAGAGAAAAAAAAAAAAAAAAAAAAAAAAAAAAAAAAAAAAAAAAAAAAAAAAAAAAAAAAAGAAACGCGCCCCTGTCATCTTATTGTTTTTCGTTTGTCCCGTTTCATTTTCTCTATATACGACTCTATGCTGCTGTGTGTTTGTGTATATATTGTGTGTACATATCGCGTGTGTCCGTGTATACGTGTCGATAGTGTCTCATTAAGATCTCTGTTCCGGCTCGATCCCATCGGTCAGCTTGCGGGTTGTTGCTTGGGTGGGTGTTGTTTAAGTGCCATTCTGACGATTTTTCTCTGTGTCCGGACTGGTGTCGATTTTTCGTCCTATATAGTTCCCGAGCTTTATTTCGGCGGCGTCACAGGCGGTGCCACTGAAAGCATATACGGGTAGCGTGGATTAACACGTTCACGCAGGCGTGTACCACTGGTGGCTCACACTAGGGTCCCTCATCGGGCGTTGTGTACCACCGGTGGCCTACGCTCCTGTCTCTAAGCAATGCATGACTACGCGCGCGCCCCACAGCGAGAAGCACAAAAATCAGCGCCGGCGTGAACCTGTTAATCATCAAAAAATCGTGCAACGGGGAACAACTAGACTTGTCGGAATATTCTTCCCCGGATACAGGATATTTTAACATCTGGGTCGTAATGTCGATACTACTTTTTGTCCTGTTTTCTCCCTATTTTCTTTTTCAAAGGCTACGGACGCGGCAGAAAATCGCGTGTGCTTCCAATGAATCGAATAGTTCGATTCCATAACCGCGAACAAGAATCTTGATCGTCAAATCGTTTAATATCATTATGTTTCGCATTAACGCATTGCGCGGAAAATTTTGTCGAAAACATTTTTTCGTACAACGCGAGTTATCCGTATTTTTCCTATTAGCGAAAACTCAACTAATATGGTTATTTCCTTTTTTTTTGAAGAAGAAGAATATTATATTAACCACTTGTGCTACGATTTAACTTTCGGTGGCCGTGCCGCGCTCTACAGTATAACATGCGGTAAGGCGTTACATTGACGTGGTATACACGTCGTTGGCGGCTTTGGAACAAAAGCATCTCGACGTGCATGGCACGTCTTTATAGCGCAAGTGGTTAATATGTTGAATGCCACGTCGGTTTTACGTGCCGTTTCGTTCATGCCACAGTTAGCCGCCATGCGGGCCCTTCAGGGCCGTACGGACCGCCGAGGCCTGAACGGAAAGTCTAGCGCAGGTACGTACGACCTGGAAAGGCCCGCATGGCGGCTACCTGCGGCGTGAACGGAACGGAACGGCACGTAAAACCGGCGTTTAACGTGTTAACGTATTAATATTACATATATGACAAAATTATAATTGCAAAATATATTTCCAAGTTTTTCGAAATATCTAAATGCAAGAAACCGACTATAACTAATTAAAATTTCCGCATAAAGGGAAAACACGACGAGTAAATACAAGTATCTTATATTCCAAATGCAATGCGTTAAATGGAAAATCATGTTCCATTGTACAAAATGCAACTCGATTTTTCGAAGGAATCAATCGAAAGAAGAAAAGAGGAAGAAGTATTCTGGAAGAGAATCGACTACTAGCGAATCGTGAACTCGCTGTTCTTTTCAAGCAAACGATAATCACTGTTTCACTGTAACACGAATCTCGTCTCTTTTCATTGTCACAGTCTCGTCAAATACATATTATACAGCACGTCGTGTATCGTGGCGTTTTTCACAGGGGGATAAATAATAAGGTACATTATCCAGCAGGAGAAATAATGGAGAAAATGAAACTGTTACCTGATTGGTCCACGCGTGGAGCGGAGTCTCTGATCAATGTTGGTTTTACTCTGTGACTGAATAGTTTTCACACACCAGCAGGCAGGAGTTAGCAAAAAAAAGTGTGTTTCGGGGACAACTTCTTCGATTAGGAGTAGTTTTTTTTCCGGTTCATTCCAGGCCAATACGACAGTTATATTGGTATTTTGTTGACTTTTGTCTCTCAGTTTGGTTTCATCTGTCCAGAGGATGCATGCAAAAATTCAAACAACAATTTCGGGGAGGGAACACAGAATGGCCGTGATGATGTATAATATAACGCGAGATGGCGGTGGTTGTTTCAGCTTCGTTTCGCGGTTCAGTTCCGAGCTGGTCCATTTCCGCTTGCACGAGGACTCTGACGAATTTCGGATCCATCCGTCGATATTCGTATACTCGACCGATAATTGAGCGATCTTGCGATCCATGTGTCGGTAATTAAGATAGAGACCTCCGAGTTTCCATATTGTTTTTGCAAAGGCTTTCGGGACACTTAACGAACGAGAGTTTTCTCTTTGTATCGTACTTCCGCTTGGAAATGAAAATTAGGTTACAAAATCGAAGTCACTTCGAGTGATCAAAGTCAATCAAAGTCCGATCAAGGTGTTCGTTTCTTAATACGAACGCGATGAAAAAGGAAGGAGAATAAAAAAGAAAGAAAGGAAATATCGTTATAAAGGTACCATGCACACCCAGAAATCGCTGACGGTGGTAACTAAAGAGCAACGGTCGTGGTACGACAGAGGATAAGGTGTGACGATAGTGAGAGATGGCGGAGAGGGAAGCATAGTCGCAGGCGTGAATGGAGATAAACACTTATTACAGTTCACATTGTATTAAGTGTTCGATGTTCGTACACGCGGCAGATGCCACTCTGAAGCGAGATATACCGTACTCTATCGAGCGACCTCTAACTCATAGTACTAGGCCGATCGTTGAAACTTTGAATACGCATTAGTAACACATCGTTTCTTGTATCTTTCTTAATATTCTCTTTTTTTTCCTTCTTTCTTCTTATTACAACAAGTAACGCACTACATCGGACCATCGCTAATCGTCGTCATCGAAATAAATCGTAGCCGCGATAAATATTACTTTCACTTATAATTGTTCCTCCGGCCTCGGATCGAACCTCTGTATATTTGTGACTGTGTATACGTGTACACGAATAAATAAAACGAACTGATAAATAAACCTTTTCTTTTTACTAAACGGCAGATGAAAATATCTACCGGCTATAGATCGACCGAGGTGCTTCTGTTAATTTACAATCGTCGATCGACATTGGTATACACGTATATGTACATATATATATATATGTGTGTATATATGCATGGAGAGAGATTGTTCCGTTTCACTGCGGTCTGGCGAATAATTCGTGATCCTTAATAATTCATTGTATCATCGTTCCTCTGTGTACATGATCAAAACCTCGTCCCGATTATTCGTTAGACCATGAATGTACTCGGGTCTAATTAATTAGGATCATCACACCGTGGATCGCCACAACGTGCGTCTGTGGCGATGATAGTATGCATCAAAAAAATCATTCAATGTAATCGCACTCTCTATTATAAGTTATTAATTATTATTATTATTAATATTAATATTATTCTTATTATCTTATTATCATTAGAAATAGGTACTTCCTGCACGAACGATGCGACCGTGGTTTCATCATCGTAGCTTTATCGTACTAGAATTAAGTTAATCGGAGCGTTAGGCAAACTTTGCGCGATTCACAATACAAGAAACGCGAAACTTTTGGTAACTTCTCTCTTCTTTTTATTTCTATCGTTCGTTTCCGTGAAATTCTTGACTAATTTGTTTTGAGTTATATCTTCTTCGGCTATGGTAGGTACCGGGGATAGGTGTCAAGGCTAAGGGACAGAGGCAGGTGAAAATAGATATTTCCCGACGGATTGCAAAATAATTTCTCTTCCGATCGTGGATCGAAGGAGATATACGCTCGAACACGCGCGGATCGCGATTCCGATAGGCGCGAATCGCGTAACAATCGCTTGCCCAACGCTGCGTTGGCTTTCTCTTTCGTTGATGGCACTCTACTGCTTCTTGGTTTCTTTTCCACCATCTATCCGAGGAAAGAAACGAAGAAAAAAGAAAGAGAAATGAAAACAAAATAGCGAAAGAACAAAATACAATCCACACAATATGCAAGTACTTACAAACGTTCGAAACGTCGAGTAAACGCAAGAAAGTACGAAATTTCTCTCGTCAACGTTTATTGAGCGTTCGTGAAATGCTGTCAGACCGTGCTGTTTTTTCTTTCTATTTTCTTTTTAATTATTTTTTTTTCTCATCTTTTCCCTTTTTTTTTTTTGTCTTATAACTGCATCGGCACCATAATTTTCGCCATATCTTTCTACCGATATCATAATTCAGTTTCCGGGTGGAATGAACGAAGTTAAATATTTCAACACGTAACACGTTTCCTGATTGTTTCGACTACAGCGTTCCGCGCAAGAAATGTCGAAGAAGATCGTGCCGATACGTGGATCGATATCTCGCTGTACAAAAAGTAAATCTCGTTATTTCGAATAAAACACACGAGTTAGTGGGTTGAAAGCGATGAAAAATACGTTCCAGAAGGGAGAAAGAGGATTAAAATAAAAGAAAAGCGTGATCTAGGGTGCGCTCACGCTCGAAGGCTGCACCCCACGCACGTGAACAAATGTATCATACAAAATCTTTTCGGTTTCTTTACGAATCCTTGCTTCACGGATCTGATTAAGTTTAGTTATGCCTATACCAAAGTAGTATCACACCCTAACCGGTAATTAATATATATATGTATTTATATATATTACACGAAGTCGTAACACTGCGGATGACGCTGTTTCACGCAAAATTAAATTAGTTATGCACTCGTCGCGCCGAACGAACAGTGGACACACAAAACGAAAAAGAGAAACAGAGAAAAAGAGAAAACGTTCTCGTTTCTTTTCCTTTTGAACGCAAAAAGTACGCAA
>NW_016907993.1:26039-148538 GCF_001483705.2 Eufriesea mexicana
AGAGAGAGAGAGAGAGAGAGAGAGAGAGAGAGAGAGAGAGAGAGAGAGAAGAAGAAGAAGAAAGAAGAAAAAATAAATTACTTATTATAAATGAATTTAACTTATCACGTACTATTCAGAATGAATTGCTACATTTTCTTAAATTCACTGATTGATATTAAACTTCTTGGGTCTGTCAGTAAATAATGAACGTTTATGACAGTGCCAACTCGTTCATAACTCCTTTAATATTATTTGTCTATTAATGTATACGTTCGTAGAGATTATTATCCAAATTCATTTAAATTATTATCCTCTATTTATCTATTTCCGCAACGAAAGAGTTGAGTCGAGAATTGTCAATGTCCTAAATCATTTAGGAACGAAGTGCCAGTCATTGTCGCTAATAGGAACAAAGATGTCTCTTCTGGACGAGCATCTTCGTGTTCAGATCACCATTTTGTGGGAGGGAAAACATTAATATGACGAGACACGGACTGCCAAAGACAAACTAATCGTTCATTGTTTAATTATTTTTCCTTTCTTTAATATCTTACACGCAGGAGTCATTGCAGTCCGTGTCTGGTAAATTAGTGGTATTACAAATTGAGTGGCATTAATCATTTAGAGATATATAAATTACACCCGATAAAAGTAACAGCGTGGATGCAATGACAGTGCAAAGATGTTAGAATGATCCTGCCGTGCTAATGTAATTTAATAATATATGTAATTTAAAATATATATAAATTTTTGTATTTTACCTGCACGTAATTGAAGTTGAGTTTTATTTGAACCAGGCTAAGTATCGTATAATTAATAAAACCGTAAAGGTGAAACAGTTAATTGAGTATCATCGAGGAGATAGGTGAAGCACAGCAGGATTCGCTAACCATTGACAGTGATTGTTCTACGAGGTGAATTTTCTTTTAGTTAGGATGTATCATCGGTAATACAGTTGTGCATGCAATTATTCGTCAGGAAGGAAGACATAATAATAGACGGGTTCAAAGGTGAGATCCATTAATTTCGTAACTTCATGCACAATCTTTGCGTTGACATTTCAGCAACGGATTAGGCAGTTCCAGTTTTGACGTCTTGATCGAAGGGTACACTCCAGATGCTGGGAATTAATGAACAACAACCAGTTTTTAAAATAAGCAACAGTAAAAGCGGTTAAGTGGGTAGAAAGATAAATAGCGAGATAAATAAATTAGAAGTGAAAAATATAAAATATTTAAGATTTTCCACGGAAACTGAAATGAAAATATTAAGTGATGTGAGCTGCTGTGCGTTAGAAAAGTTAAATGCCCAAAAATAGAACTACCGCAAAATATGGTGCAACATGCTCTCTAGAACCTTATTCTGTTCTGTCGATGTTTTAACTAATTCAAAGAGAATTTTGGTATTCGATTCTACTTAGAATAAGCAATTACTTTAAAAAAAGAAAAAAATAAAAAACTAAAAAAATAAAAAAAGGAAACAGATTGTATAAAATAAAATAAAGTAAAATAAAAGTGTTAAATTTTCTTCATACGTTGCTAAGACATCGTCAGATATGTGGAATACGTAGAACAGTAAGATGTTCATTATCAAAGAGACTACCACAAACTATTGAAGAATAAATTCGTGTTTTCGAAGTGCATTGTGCTCAAACATCATGCAATGTATAAGTATTCAAAATAAGGGTCTAGGAAACGAATGTACTAACATATCAGGGTTAGAAAAAACATTGACGGGTGTTGTTTTTCTTTTTGTTGGGGAGGAAAAGTTAATGTTTAAAAGGCACTCGTAGAAAATAATTTAACAATCACAATTGTTTTGATTGCGCGGGGTCTCTTTTTCATCACTCGAAGCCACTGAAACCCGTAATATGATTGTAGAGCGACTTCAGGGTACGGTGTGATGCGGGCATGGTGGGCCTTGGTGGCAAATCTGTATTGGTTGTACTAACACCATGCACAACAGTCAAACTGGTTAAAATCTCACTTAAACGCACTTCAATTAATAACTTATCTTCGAGGCTTCCCGGGCAACGGGGAAGAACTTCGTTTTTTGTTTAAATGCAATTGCAAGTCCGAGAACTCAGTTGCAAAATGTTTTCCATAGGAAAAACACTGTCTGTTAGACTAAATGTTTGTTTTCACGGACCAATAATTAATAGTCCAAAGAACACCCACATTAGAACGATCCAAATCACTGTGACAAGTGGACTCTCACCATCTGTGAACTTTCTGGCAATGAACTTCAGAGTTTCGTCGAGAAGTACCACTGGAATGGAGAACTTCATAACGGTAATCCACTCCTCGCCCGTTAGAGGGGTAACTTGGAATACGGACTGAAACAAATAATAATTCACGTTATTATATTACACTGATAGAATAATAAAGGAAGAGTGAGCAACAATTTCTTTTTGTTGCATCTGTATATACCGAAAGGACGTCGATGTAAAGGATGACAAAGTGGAGTGTGAAAGAAAGAGCCATAGAGGCAATGAGCCACATGTTAGACCAAGGCGGCATAGTGATGAGAGATTGATTCTCAGATAAACTGAAAGAAAGCAAAAATAAAAATAATATAGAAATTAATGTAAATTTGAATCTATAGAAAAGATTTATTTATACGGTGTTACCTGTTCATAGCGTTTAACATTTCAATGGTTACAAGTACAGACAGAGCCATCGTCATAGGATGAGGATCCGTGAAGATCTTACAGTTAACGCCCTTGAATTCGTCACCACCACCAAGGCACGCCAAGTGATGAGTCTGCAAATTACAGCAATTAAGGTTACGGTTACATACCAAGGACGTCGTTTAATATAGTAATTACCAATTGGTAATAGTTCATCTGTGGTCCATTCGGGCTGTACAGGAACCACCATGCAGCTGATCCAACAGTTGCAGCACCTACATATCCGCCAATAGCCAAATAGCGGAAGAACAACCAGCCAGAAATAAGAGATTCGTCAGCTTTACGGGGAGGCTATGATATTATAAGTACAATTATAGTTTTTATATACATATATATTTTATAACTAAATAAAATTTGTTTCGATGTCTGTACCTTGCTCATGATGTCCAAGTCTGGTGGATTAAAACCAAGAGCAGTAGCTGGAAGGCCGTCAGTGACCAAGTTGACCCACAAAAGTTGTACAGGGATCAGAGCTTCGGGAAGACCAAGAGCGGCAGTCAAGAATATACTATAATTTATAAGAAAATCTTACAGGTTATTTACATGCATATTAAATGTATTTAAGAGGTGTATTAATACTTTTGCACCTACCTCACGACTTCGCCAATATTGGAAGAAATCAGATAACGAATGAACTGTTTCATGTTGTTATAGATGGCACGACCTTCCTCAACAGCCGCGACAATGGAAGAGAAGTTGTCGTCAGCCAGTACCATCTCAGAAGCTGATTTCGCAACAGCAGTTCCAGAACCCATAGCGATACCAATCTCAGCTTTTTTCAAGGCAGGAGCATCATTTACACCATCACCAGTCTACAGTAGAGAAAGAGAAAACTAAAAATCACAATCTATACTTCCTGGACTGAATACACATCGATTAATCGAATAACCTACCATAGCTGAGATTTCGTTCATACTTTGTAGGAACTCAACAATCTTAGATTTATGAGCGGGTTCCACACGAGAGAAGAGACGAGCTCTGGCGCAAGCAGCTTTCTGTTCTGATGCAGGAAGATCGTCGAACTCACGTCCAGAGTACGACTTTCCAGTCGTGTCCTCATCTTCACCGAAGACACCGATACGTCTGCAGATGGCTTCAGCAGTGGCTTTGTTGTCTCCAGTAATAACAATTACACGAATACCAGCAGCACGACACCTCGCAATAGAGTCAAACACTTCTTTGCGAGGTGGATCAAGCATACCAACGACACCGATAAAGGTGAGATCCTTCTCATAGGTATAGAATTTTGTGGAGTCGCCAAGATCCATATCGTCAGGCTTCATTGGGTGATCAGCAGTGGCGAGGGCAAGACAACGCAGAGTGTCTCGACCAGTACCGTATTGACGAGTCAAGTCTAAGATACGATTTTTCAAAGTAGAGGTAAGAGGAACCTTACTAGAGCCAACACGGGCATGCGTGCACCTGTCCAAGACACCTTCTGGAGCGCCCTTAACGAAGAGTTTCGGTCCAGTGCCCAATTTAGTCGGCTTCAAGGGTGTACAATAAGAGGACATAGATTTACGGTCACGAGAGAATTCCAAAGTGAATTCCTTCTTCCATTTTGTCTCCATGTCTTGTCTAACAGCGATAGCAGCGTTACGCCTGTCCAGTCCGTTCTTGGAAACACCGTACGGGTTGATCTTCTCTGCAAGGACGATAAGAGCAGTTTCCGTTGCCTCACCAACCTTCTCGAATGCTTGTTTGAATTCGTTGAAATCGATAGCAGAGTCGTTGCACATGATACAAATCGTGCCAATCTCATGGAGAGTTTCATAATCTTGACCACGGATTCTCATGCCCTTCACGAAGATTTCACCCACTGGTTCGTAAGTCGAACCAGTGATCTCAAACTCGTGGAAGCTACTATCGTTGCCCTCGATTTTGTCGAAAATGAACATTCTGTAAATAGTATTGGTAAATTTTTAGTGATCGATAGCAAAGATCAACTATTTTCTAAAAGACTCGTGGAGTTTGATCATCCCTGGAGCACAAAGCTCTATAATTACTCGATTTCGCGAGACTTTCTGAATACCGCACTAGATATTCGTTGATACAACTTACCGGCTAACAGACATTTGGTTGGTGGTCAAGGTACCGGTCTTGTCCGAGCAGATAACAGAGGTACAACCAAGGGTCTCGACGGATGGCAAGGATCGCACGATAGCGTTCTTTTTTGCCATACGACGGGTACCCAAAGCCAAACAAGTGGTAATTACAGCCGGCAAACCTTCGGGAATGGCGGCTACAGCCAGAGCAACGGCGATCTTGAAGTAATAGATGGCTCCCTTGATCCAAGATCCACCGTGAGCAGGATCGTTGAAGTGTCCAATATTGATAGCCCAGACAGCGACGCAAATCACAGAGATAACTTTCGATAATTGTTCGCCGAACTCGTCCAATTTCTGTTGCAGAGGCGTTTTGATCTCCTCAGTCTCGGACATCTCCGTACGGATCTTACCAATAGCGGTGTTCAGTCCGGTTCCAATTACCACACCGCGAGCCTTGCCAGCGGCTACATTAGTACCGGAGAACAAGATGTTCTTCTTGTCCTGTTTAACGAAGGAAATATGATTACGATGAAGCCTGTATTAGAAGTATTATCGACAGTACTAACCTGATTGACAGCGCGTGGGTCAGGAACGGGATCCGTGTGTTTGATCACCGAGACTGATTCACCAGTCAGGATAGACTGATCAATCCTGAGGGTGGTCGAGAAGATCTTGGTTAAACGGATATCGGCCGGGATCTTGTCACCGACGGACACCTCGACGATGTCCCCGGGCACGATCTCCTTGGCACGAATCCTCTGGACACCGGCCTTGTCCATTCGCAGGACCTTGCCCATCTCGGGCTCGTATTCCTTCAACGCTTCGATCGCGGACTCGGCATTACGTTCTTGCCATACACCGACTACGGCGTTGGCGATGAGGATGAGCAAAATGACGAAGGGCTCGACGAAGGCCGTGAATGCATCTTCGTGCTCTTCAAATAAAGCTAATACCTGAAAAATCATCCATCCGATTAGAGACTGCTTTTCAATTTTCACTTGGCACACCAACAAATACCCAGAGAGACGAGAATAATGAACTTGGTTAATTCACTTCGGCTTTTTTATTCTTATCTTTTTATTTGCCAGGAAAGGATTGTTTATTCCAAGACAGAGATTCATCGTCGAGGCATTATAATCTGTTGGTTTTGTGGCAACTTGCTGGAATATTTATCTTGATATCTATTTTTATTTTTCAGATACGTTGTAGGTAACGAAAGGGATTTTGGTGATTCATAAATATAGGGAAATTTTCGTACTGGAAAATAGGATATTAGCAGAAGGGAAAATTTGCTCTGGTAAAACATATGGTACAAAGGATACGCTGAAAGCACGAATGTTTTATACATATTCGCGTATAAAGGATATGTAAACATGTAAACACAGTTTCTTAACAGGATCGTCTCGCCAAAAAGCGATATGAGAAAGATTAAATAAAGGAAACAAGAATACATTTATTATCGATTCACTGCCTCGACAGAACAGGTTCGCGACATTTATCTAATCTGTTTATCCAAGGCGTATTTATCAGACGAAACCATTGAACGCAATCAGTATAATTCTTCTTAGTATCAACAATCAACGAGTTGTATAATCTGTTATCAAGTGTTTAATATTTATATTGCCAATAAAGGAAAATTTTTTCAGTCACCAATTTTAAATCTCATCCCTTATAGTATCATCTCTTATATCTTTGTTCCCAAACTTATTCCAGTATATCTCGTTTCTGTATCCATGGACAAAATTTAAATAAATAATTGAAAAGGGAAACTGGGTATAATGGTCTTTAACTGCATGGACTTAAGAAGTCACATATTTAACACTAGATTTACGAAACCCGTCAATTTGACAGGTGGGTTGCTCCAATTATACGATGGTAACATATTTAGTTAACTTATATCAAGACTGTTAATATTGTAATTGTTTTTAAATTAAACTAGTCGTTAAAAAAAGAAAAGACACGTGGTTTCCTTTACCTGTAAATTTGACAGGTAAAGGTCCGTAGAAATAGGTATACAGATAACGTCCGTAAACCTAGTGTTAACACATTGCGTACGGGTGACGAGATATCTCGTTTTCAGGTTTCTTCGACTCAATCGATGATTTAACCGTTTGAGTACCACGGGTCATTATTGTTTCCCAATCGATATTTGCCAAGCGGCGCGATAGCGCTTGTCACATTCCGTGTCCAAAAATGCCGAGCGGCGCGATAGCGCTTCTCATATTCCGCGTTCACCAACCGAGCGCGCTGATTGTCAGCTTCGCAGCTCAGAGCGCTGGCACTTATGGACACAAAATAGAAGAAGCGCGATCGCGCCGCTTGGCACTCAAACGGTTAAGGAATTAAAAAATAGATTTTCTTGTTATGTTACCAGGGTAACGAAGTCCCCCATATATAAAGTAATATTTAAGAATACCTTATGTGAATTTAATACCAAATGCGAATTAAAAAAGTGCATATATGCATCGTATAAAGTGTTCCAGGATCGCCCAAAACGCGTTGCGCGAGCAGAGTGCCGTACGCAATGTGTTAAGACACTTGGAAAGCTGAAATATTTGTTCTCACCTTTAGCATATGACTAATCGGGATACCGAAAACACGAGAAAAATTATTTTTCGCTGCATAAAATAGAATTCTTTCGCTATCTCTTAATTTTCCATATCCTGAACTTTATTTTACAAGCATCCATCACGAATTTCCTACACATGCGTAAGGATAACTATACTGTCGGTAACGGCGACAGATCGATGGGCTATTTTTTCACCTTTGAAACCAGATGTATTTATAATGAATGAGCCTTGAACCCCCTTGTAAACATAGTACGACTTCGAAGCTAACTAATAATTACTTAGCAGCTCGCGGATGAGCATAATACGCTGCTTCGATTTTATTAATTACTGTCGTCTCGCGTCACGTCTAAAAATAAGCAACCATCGGTTGCATTCGATCATTTATCCTCGATAAAATCAACGGTTCAACGTTTTTTCAACATCGATCAACGATTACCGCGCTGAATCAACGGATCCAGACGAATTTTCCCATGTGTTTCCTTTAGTTTATGTTAACCGATGTTGATTTATACCGGACAAGTTAAAGATTATCGTAACCGATAACGGCTCGATCATTTTCCCTGTTAGAGGTAATTTCGAGGAATTGCGAAGGATTCTCTCGGTATTTGTTGGATGTCGTTTAATTATCGATGGATGTTCACTTGGCTGGATTTACTTTAATATCTTACGAACGAAGGTTCGATGGTAGTATCAAGTATGTACGTACAAAAGAAATAATAGCGGCTAATAGAAGAATCTTAACTAGGAGGTCGTCGAATTGCTCCAGGATGAGTTGCCATATAGACTTTCCTGAAATTAGCAAGCAGAAGAGTGTTAAATTTCGCTGTTTCACAGTTTGAAATTTCAGCAACATTCAGGACGATCGTTTCGATAAACAAATGGTATGATAAATTCGGGCACAGTTTGAGTAACAAATTGGCATTTTGTGGTAAAGATTCGGGATTTATAGAGATTTAACTTTAAACTTTGATTATATTTTATTCTCTTGCAATACAAATGCGCGGAGGCTTGAGACTTGCACGATGCGTGATGCAGACGATAAATTGTCGAAAGAGAGTGTGTTCCCTCGAACCCTTCAGCCAGGTTCTTATAGGCCCTATGACGACCCATTGCGTCACTCAGTCTTGCTTCGAAAATTGATAATCTTGATGGTCCCTCGAAGCAAACATAGATCCCGATGCAGGGTGACGCCATTCAAATAAAGACTCCTCTCACAATTTTAAAATTTCGTCGCAAGATTAGCTGTTCACCGAGCCTCGGGGAAAGGGGCCATTTATTCGTCAACGAGATCAAATGGTATAATAAAATCGGGAACAGTTTGAGCAGTAATAAATTGGCATTTTAAAATTTTGTTACGAGATTAGCTGTTTTCCGAGCCTCGGGAAAAAGGGCCATTTATTCGTCAACGGGATTCAGTGACATGGATATTCGTGGAATGGCTGGAAGTCCATAACAAGGCACTCCAACTCCTATCTTTCGCAAAAACTTTCCAATTTAACGTACGATTGAGGGCGATAGATTCGAGCAAATGATAAGGGAGGCAACTATCTAAGAAGCTCCATCAGCTGTGAACGATATAAATTTGCGTATATTTGTAAGAATGGCGAGTGTGGCGTGATCAGGACATGAGGTCACCGCCTGTGACAGTGCTCTTTTGTCTAGGTATGACTGTAAAGCGCATGGGAACGTTTGGACGGGATGTTTAAGGAAGTATCGATTGCAAGGGAAGAGTGGAAGCCTAGGAATGCATCCGAGTGTTTGGGCTACGTGACCCGCTGAGGGCAAGGCTGTGAAGAGTGCGTGAGAAAAGCGTAACTGGGAAAGAGAGCATGGGTCTGAAAGAAGATAGAGTGCAAGGTTTAACCTTTTGCAATCGACGATATTTTGGCTAGAGAAGAGTAGAAATTCAAAGATTCTCTACTAGAAATCTGCTGATACTTTTTTCAGCAGTAAATAAAGAATTGTATAATAATAGTAACGTAGAATTATTTGATTTCGATACCTCGCACACTGTTACATTACATTAAATTTGATATAGTAATTAATATCGATCTTCCAAATTTTATGAAATGGTGACTGAAGCTCACCTCTCGAGTGCAAAGGTTTAAATAAGAGTGCATGGGCGTGAAGCGAACAGTTCGTTGAGTACAGTTCTTTGAGAGGAGTTCGTTGAGAAATAGTCAGTGTGAAAAGTCATAGCGTTTAGAATAAGTCTTAAATTAGTTCACAATAAATCATAATTTTTATTATCTACCATCGTTTTGCTGCCTTAGCCTAAACAATTCCTACATAATAAAATAAGCGAAGCTACTGTACCGAAGAAAGGAATGGTAATTGTGTGAAAAGCTATGTAAATTTCTTGCACGGATCGAGTTTCCTTGTTTCCACCAGTTTCTCCGTTAATTTCAGATCGTTCCATTCAGGAAGGAAATCGCGACGGCCTGTAAAGGGTACCAAAGAACGCCCTCGAAGGCAGAGAAGTGCCATCGACGAAAACAGTGTAACCATGAAATCGACTTAAACGGTCGAGTATGACATTCCAATGATCCAAGAAGGAAATATCGCGACCTGTTGACACCGCGACTAAACAAGGGTGAAAAGAAAACGGTAAACGAGGGGAAAGAGAGAAAAGGGGAAAGACGGCGGAAGCAAGAGTAATCGGGAGCAGGCCGGCCCTGGTGTCCTTGATGGCAAGTGCCTTTTGCAAGCACGCGATTGACGTCACGTCATTCCAACGTGCTGTACAGTCTACGATTTCATTAATTGTAATCTACGAGCAGAGACGAGTGAAAATCCGATTGCCGGCCAATTATAGGAACGCGTTTCTACCTCGTCGATCCATGTCTCCCGTGTTTCTGGCTATCCTCGCTCACCTCTTCCACCATGGCCACTTAAACCTTCATTTGCTGCACTCGAATCTCGTTACGATGTATAGCTCCAATTTCTACTTTCCTCCTCTCTTCTTTTTAATTTTTTAATGAATTAGTTTGACGACCAAGTAATGCATTTTGCATCTCTATTACGGCTACTCTTTCGTAATTACGATTTTCATACATTTTACACCGGTACCCTTTCTTTGTTGGAAAATTCGAATCGGCCTATTAACCGTTTTAATTTATCAAATCAAAAATTCACGTCACAGAAAGGTAGATCTCGTCATTAAAGCGTATTTAAAGGAAGAAACGTTTCATTCGCAGGATCCTAATAACGGATATAAATATAAATATAAATATAACAACGGATTAAAAATTACCCGACAAAGATACGAATATTAACTGTTAGTTACGAAACGAAATTTAAATGAAAAAAAAAAAAAAAAAATTAGATTTCGTTTCTTTAAAAAGAAAAATGAACAAACAGCGCTGGAAAAAAGGTTGATTTCGCGTGGCCAACGGTGACTCGACAAAATGCGATTTGCGACAGCAATATGTCATCGGTGTCCGTTTCGATGGCTCTTGTGCAAGCATCAGTTTCATCACCGTATTTGTCCACGCAATACGGATATTGTTAGTCGATCAATGACGCTCGAGCGCGGAGCAAGAAAGAGAGAAACGGCTTTCCGTCACTGCGGGCCCGATGTCGTGGAATTGTAAAAGAAATTTCATTAACGCGAGCCACGATTGGCAGACAGACGTCAAGGCGAGAATCTTACGGCACGAAATCAGCGGTAACGGAAGCGCGTGGTTACGTGGGACGAAGAATAATGAGCGGCACGAAGCAGCTCGAGCAACTTGGCGACGTTCTCGATCGCCGATTCTACCAGGGAAAGTCGATTTTCCTCGTATTCAAATCGAGAATTTCGATTTCGGAGTTGTCGATTCGCTGCTAAAGCGGAAGGGACAGAGTCAGAGCCGTTGCACGGACGGGTTTCAGGTAATTCCGAAGTTAAATCGAGTTACGAGGTTCGTTTTACGAGCACCTTGACATCGTTGCCGTTGTACTTTCAAACGATTCAAAACCGTTCGAACGTTCTCGCGATTTTCGCGAAAATTCCATTCGACTGGTTTAATGGACGGGATAGGAGGAATAATTTAATAATTTCCAACTATGGCGGACCGTGTATCGATCCTCGCGAAAAGCTTGTACCGCTTCGACGTTCCCTCGTTGATTATTCGGTCGTACACGAGAACACGAAACTCGTGGTCACGGATCTCGTGCTGCTCTCTTCAATTACGAGCAGTTACACTTTACATCGTGATTCGCGTTGCTTCGGACATTAATGGATCATCGTGCTCGTTGTTCGAGGATTTAGCTCATCCCGAAGAGAAAGTAAATAAGGCTTGCGAAAGAAGAAATAAAAGATAGAGAAAACGTTTAACACGTCCGTCGCCTAGCGCGATTCGGATGAGTTTCTCGCGGGGCCCAAATCAGACTGTCGGAGCATCGGACTGTCGGACCCTATTTACAATTTTCCATTTCCGCGCAGCAGGATTTTGCAAATAACGAAACGATAGAACAGAGCAGACTAGGAAAAGTTTTACCACTTGTAAACATATTGACAGATAATTTGTTCCAATTGTCCAAAATCACCTCAAATGTGTTTAGACTGCTTTAACGAATATCATGCGACATAGTATAACGTAATACTTTACCCTAAATATAAATTAATAGAAAGTATAGTATAATGTGTATATTTCTAATATTTTTATGTTGTATATCCTATATTAAATTTCTTTTAAAAATCCAACTGAAGATCTTATTTAACTCGAACAAGAAGAGTCACCCTTATTTTGGGGGACGGGGCCTCCACGGAAGCATATCCGCGGCGACGAACGTGTTAAAGAAATTTTGTAACTGTAGGGGGGTCCTTCCTCCCCCACGGTTGTTGAAGTCGACTGGTCGCAGGGGTCCTCGTGTGGAGATAGTGCTAGAGAGGATGAAAGGAAAAGGAAGGGATGCGTTTGGTTCTGGACCTGCTAGGGGTCCCATCGGTAAGGCTACCCTAGCAAGCCCTGCCTTAAACGGGCATGCTATTGGAAGCTCTGGAAGTTTTATGTATAGGAAGCGGAGGTTTTCCGAGGACTTGCGAGAAAGTCCTCGAGCCTCCTTGAAGTCGGAATCCATCTAGTGCCGAAGGTGAGAATAATGATCGCTACATAACGATAATTCCAAAGAAAAGATCTAAATTCAGCATTACGATCAAATGTATAGGTGTTTTTCCGAATTGAAAATTCACCGAGAATATTCGCAGAGTACTTGGCAAAATAGACCATTCCTCGAGGTTTAGCTAACTAATGTTCCATCTAGAATTTCACAGGTACTCCATAACTGGAGACAAATGTTTCGAAATTGGCGAGAAACTAGGTACCCTTAAACTACGTTCTAGCTAGAACTCCATAACCAGTTCGAAACTAATCCAACATTTCAATTCTACTAACTCTCTCGGACAAAACTCCATCGCTCCTCGACTTTCAACCCACATCGGCTAATCCCAACTCCGATTCCAAGTATCCTTGGCAATCATCCTGTTCTCTGGAGCGGAAAGTGCGAACCATCTCGGGAAACGAGTCGATCCTCCATCGAAGGACGACCTCGGCTAAGGTAACGAGGCATCTTGTTCCTCGAATCGACCATGCGTAGTGTTGACTCGCAATTAAGTGGCGAATTAAATGGCAAATTAAATGGCGAATTAAATGGCGAGCGACGACGTCTACTCCTCCAACTTCTATTTCTCAGCCTCTTCGTGCACATGGCCAACGGAACACGTGAAACGGTAATGAAATGCACACGAAGGCCTGGCCTGCTTCGATAATGACGTCTTCTATCATCCACGGCATGTGCCTTCTTCTCTGGACTTGACTGCTGGCCTAAGTGTTCGATATTACCGTCGCGTTCCGCATTTTCGAAGGCGCTCTGCATCTTTGAGCACCTCCGATTGACCGAACCTTTGATGTCGTTTGCAGCTGTGAGCTTCTTCATCAGTTTAGATGCGGCGATAACTAGGATCGAGTACGATAACGGGGCAAACTGGGTCGTTCGACTGATCGAGACATTTTACAGATTCGTTTGGAGCTTCGATTTTAGTTGCCGAGTATCTGCTCCATTTATCGTCGTAAATTTCATTTCGATGTTTAACTATCTAACGCATCGACGATTAAAAGGTACAATGAGATACCGGGGTCTGGAATAATTAAAATAAATAAATAAATTATCCACTCGCCGTGAAAAGGTTCCAAGAAATTTTCAGCAAGCGATCGTTAAGCTGCAGACCGTGACTCGTAATTTGTTTGCAACACTCGTGTATTATAATGTTAATACTTCCCCACCACGGTTATCAGTAACCAGTGATGGACATTCATGGCTGTTTTGACTTTAAACAAACGGTGCGTAGGGGTCATCTTGGATAACGAGATATTTACTGTTTTTTTTTATTATCGCCATCTTTGTTGTTCCCGTTAACATCTCGATCAAATCCAAACATTTCCCAAACTCCAACCCGAATTTCTAAAAATATTTTTCAAGGTATTATATTACCGGTCGTTTTAAAATCCCAAATCGAGACTCGAGAAAACGTTACAGAACCCGCAATATTCCACCAAGAATGGATTGTTCTCTAGCTGAAAAGAAATTCCTGCAACAACGGAAAGGCATTCTCCTGCGATCCAATCGAACGTAAATCCTCAGGAGCGCTTCATACCTCTTTTGAATCTACCTTAAACCGTCTAGATTTTCCTCTTACGTTACGAGAGTCGAGGTAAAAGGAGGTATATCTACGATACCCCCGATATTCCATTGGCGAACGTAATCCAAACCGAAATTGCATTGGAAAATCCCTGGAGGCGCCTCGAGGACAAACGTGAACCGGAGAACGCGACTAACGAAGAAGCTCGCCTCTTTAAAAATAATTAGCGACAGCTAAGAGGAAGGCGAAATCGATCACGCCTCTTGGAACAAGACCACGTACAAGTGCGTCTATTTTTAGGGGATCGCAAGGTACGCGGAATCACGTGTCGAGTACGTAAACAACGAGAAGGAAGCCTCGATTCTGCATGATCCGAAACCTCTGAGAGAACCTATGACTGCCAGAGATCTGGCATTACACGCTCCGCAACGATGTTTTCTGTGTCATCGTGGCTGACGCGCGATTCGGTACCGTTGGAAGGGGCATTTTCTCGTTGGGAAAACGTCAGTAGTGACGTCGAGATGCAAAATCATCGATGTGGCTAGTGGAGTGCAACGAGATAAGAGTCGTTTCGTACGATAGTTAATGGCCTCGCAAAGCAAGTGGTACTTTTCCTGTGATGCTTTTGCTATTCTTGCTGCACGCTATGTTTGCATCGCGACGCGTGTCTATTTTAAAGGCGAAATATGTAGAAACGTTTCGTCTTGAGTAAAAGAGACCAGGACACACTCGCCTCGGTCACACGTGCACGTGGAAACTGAGGAAACAAGCGCGAAATATTTCGAGAGATACTTCGTCGTGAGCTATCGCGAACAATGTCGCGAGCGTTGTGTATGCAAATTTAGCCAATTAGAATCGGCGAGTAGTACCATACGGAACTATTGTATCTAGTAAACAGACACGTATATCGTTTGCATTGTTCGTTGCGAATCTCTCCGCGCCCCCAAACCGCGAACACGTGGAATCAGTCACGAAATAATTCTATCGCTATCTCGACGAACGTTGCTTATCCCGTAGACGCTTTAAACAAGATCAATGCCAATTTGTTATCAGACGAGCTTACCGTGTCGATCGTCGCTGAGAGAGGAAAAGCTTTCGCTGCAAGAGACTTACCCTCCTCGGCTGGCAATTCTGAAACAGACGAAACGAAACAGAAATAAGTAACCATTCTTCCAACCGAACGTTGCTTCGTTTCGATTTTTAATCCTCTGTAATGGAATTTTTCATTCTCGGTGAGGCAACCACGACCCACCGAGTTACAGAGGATTAAAACCCAACTGGTAGGCTAACCTGTTATAACAGAGTCGTTCGTTATCGTGAACCAATTATCATTTAGGTCGTTTCTAATCCTCGCAAATGCACTGAAATACCACGTAATCGTATTAAGATAATTATATTCCAGTATAATGAAGATATCACGTCCTATATAAGTGATCACGTTGATGGTATCGAGGATTTGCGATCGACCCTTTGCTAACGGGTTAAAAAGCCAGTTAGGGTGGTTCGTACGTGCAATCTCGATGGCTTAAGCCATGACAGCTCGCAGCATCTCCTTTAAGCTAGCCTACTTCGAATTGCTGAAGCACCGTTCGCGTACTGACATCGCAAACAACGTTTTCCTGATCGATAATAAACGCCCTTACATGGTGACGGCTCATCGACGCTCGTTCCCGTGACAACCGATAAAAACTGGTCCAATCTAAAAAGGGGAGAGAAAAAAAATAACGCGAAACTTCCCAATGACTTTTCAACGAAGAAACCATACGATTTCTGACTGAAATTCCAGTCGCTGACGCCTATGATCCAACACGTGCCGCGTTTCACGCAGTTTTAGGGTCCACTAGGGCGCCATCCTGTCGATTGGACTTGATGGACGTGTAACTACTTGCGTACGATACTAAAGGGGTGTCGAGTGTTCTCTATTCGCTAAATTCAACTGTAATCTGTGGAACTGAATATTCGTGACAAAAAAAATACCGTGTCTATAAACATTTTTTTTTACGGAAAAATTTCGAAATTTGGTTTACGTGATTTTCGAGTTGATAATATTCTTTTCCATCTCTTGTCCTGTTTTTTTTTTTTTCTCGTTTAGTTTAGTTCGCGAGAATTATTTAAAGAATAAATGAGTGTTTTATACTAATTTTCTAATTTCGATGCAGATCCTATTGGGACGAGGAAAGTTTTGGAACTCTACGTGTTCCGATAATATTTTCGATGCGTCGAGCCCGCTCTTAATTAAAGTTGTCATAATTTCTAAGAGGCATCACGTAGTTTACGTTTCGGAAAGTAGATACCGGAAGAAATCGCATAGCAACGAGAAAGGTTCACGGATGTTGTTTGCGCGCTCTTTTGCAACGGGAAAGGTAAACGAGACGGAGCTGTGATTCGAATAACGAGTTCCGAAGGTAAACCAAAGGCAAACCCGATTCTCCGTCGCAGTTTCTGCTAGATTCGGAAAATTCGACGCGCCATCGCTTTCTGGCCAGGTCCGCGTGGAAATGCGTGGAAAAATACAAACGAACCCTCGTTCTCCATCGAGAATTCTCCTTCTATGGGGAGACAGAACATCGTGTGTCCTTGGGTTATTCCGTGCGGGGACAGTGCACTCGGTGGTGCTTTCAATTTAAACGGGAAAACTTTAGAGACCCGACGAAAGCACTCAAACTCGGGAAAAGATTATGCAAATTCGATAATCTTACTTCCTTACAGGGAACAACCCTCTGTTCTACAACTTCCATCGTCCTTTTAGTCTTCAACATTTCAGAACTTTACTTGCGTTCCATTTACTTTCTCTCTCTTAAAATCATATCGATTCCCTTACTTTTCTTTACTTCCAAATACTAGTGCAGAATTCTCATTGAAAATAAAAACCGTATACGTAAAACTGCAGGCAAGAAAGGTGAGGAAAAATGATAACTTTTAACATGTTAACACGTTGACTGCCGTGGGGGCCACCGGTGGACCCCCACGGGGCTGTAGCTAAGTCGAGTGCTGCCCACCGGTGACACCCAGCACGAAACATACATTAAACACGATTATACAACTCACCTTATCTGCTGTATATAATATTGCAACATAATAGGCATCGGAGAATCAAAAATTAATAAAAAATAGCGCCATGAGCAAACCACGTAAAATGCGCGTCAACATCTGTCCCTAAGGCCCGCTAGACTTTCCGTACGGCCTAGAAGGGCCCAAATGACGGCTAACTGTGGCGTAAAAGGAACAGCACGTAAAACCGTCGTGACATTTAACGCGTTAACTAATCTTTCGTATTACAATTTTGCTATACAATGTCAATAATTCCTCGAAAGACGAAAAATTAGTCGATTGACAGATCTTACATTGCCTAAAATAACTTCGAAACCAGAAACTATGGATCCATCGCTATCATCCGTATATAACATAGAATTGGATCGCGGTGTCGATAGATCCAACGATTACGCAAGTTTCGTGCAAAGGAATCGTTTATGCGAACGTTCCTCGAGCGTCTGAGTCACCAAGGTGAAGATCGTAGAGTTCCAAAACCGACCATCGAAATGGCTTAGTGGTCCACGTAACCATTTCCCGAGGATTGATCGTTCTCTTCGTGGAAGTTGTAAGAATTCGTTGGAAACGGTAGGAAAACGAGTCGTTGGTTTAACAGAGCTCGAGGTGCATTATCTTCCTTTCGAAAGAGCGAACAGACAGAGAGAGAGGAATGAGAAATGGAACGTGAATGTCACGAATTTTCGAACGAGGAAGTGGCGTGCCGCCAAGAGAATCGGGGTTGTTTGCATTTTGCGGATGACAAAGACACGATGAGATCGGATTTGTGGCAACTGGCCCGAGTCCCGAGGGAAGAAGACCGGCGACTGGTTTGTCGTGGTTGGCGATAGCAAAATCGTCTTTCTATTCCTTGCGTCCTCTCGTGTCTGCGATAATTTAATCGGGAGAAAGTGGAAAGCGGAGGAACGTAATGAAAGGCGTCAGGTGAAACAAAAGAGCAATTTAAAACGAATATATCAATTATTTTATACAAATACAGGATACTAAGAGATTTCTTTAAATTCATTTCATTAAATTCAATCGAGCTTTAAATTGAACAGAAAATTAAAAAAAAAAGAAAAATCGAATGCCAGGGAATCGATGATGTACGCGAGAAAGTGCGAATCGCGTGTTTGTCAACTGTGTACTGAAAACGCAGCAAGTTGTAAGCGGAACAAAAGTAGATCAGTCGCAGGAATTCAGCGTTGAGCGCGTGTCTATATACGCACGAACACGATCGAACGTTGTGCGGAAGTGATTTACAATTTTGAAAACATAGAAAGAAATCGATATCATGGTTGCAAGCGTGATTTTACTCGTGCAAGTAATATCGAAAGAAAATCGGAATCTCCTACGACGACTACGATAATAACGTTCTATTTCTGTTGGGATCTCGGGGATGAAATCAAAACATTTAGCGCGCAGGGAAGTAACCGTATTCATGGATATATAATTATATAATAGATATATAAAGTTTAATATAAGTGAAATATATACACTTATGCGAATATAATACTTTAACAGTAGATTTACGAAATCCGTGAATTTGACGGAAGGATTGCTCCAATTGTACGATAGTAACAGATTTAGTTACCTTATATTAACCCTTAGCACTCGAGAGTTGACTCTCAGTCACCATTTAATCAGATTCTAAAGATCGACGTTAATTAATATATCAAATTTAAAATTACCCCACGATGTGTGGAATGTCGAAGAAAAATAGTTTTACGTCTTAATTTGCATATGATTTCTCATTTACCATTTTAAAAATATCGTCGACTCTATGACAGATAGTATTCGAATTACTATTTTTCTGTAACGAAAAAGTCGTCGAGTGCAAAGGGTTAAGACTGTTAATATAATGTATAATTGTTTTTAAATTAAACTAATCGTTAAAAAAAAAAGGCACATGGTTCCTTTCATCTGTCAATTTGACAGGTGTCCTTAGAAATAGGTATACAGATAGTATCCATAAACCTAGTGCTAAAACCGATCTACACTGTTCCGGATTTGAGACTGACTGCTGCAAAGGACAGCGGGCCCTTTTAAACCCCCAAAACCGACCCCTTGATGCCTGCATAGTATCGAAGGTCCTTGAAGTCCAAAGCTCGGTACTGGCCTGCAACCTCTGGCAGGCCTGTCACCATCGTTGCATGATCGTAGTTAATTTCTAACAATTTTAAATAAAAGCTCGTCACGTCCATTTCTCCAATTTTCAAATTCACGGATTATCCTTCCGATCATCTTTCAACCAGCCACTCTATCACGCGTATCCCACGACCCGTAATATCGTTATTTCCAGTCACACTCCATTCATATTCTTCCGGCGATCGTGAATTCTCGCTTCCCAAGTCCACGTTAATTTCATCCCTTTCTGTGTCACGCGGATCGGTATTCGAATACGCCCGATTCGATATTGGATTACTCGGACGCTTAGAGGCTTTCACACGCGCGAATTACGCCTCGCGGTTGCCACTGCGGTTAACTAACGTGCCTATACATCAACCGCAGCGCGATATCGTCTAATCTGCGGCATAAAAACAAAGTAATTAACCTGTATCCGATTCGATACCGGTCATCCATCATTTTCAGCCCTGGACAGACGTACATGGAGCACTGCTTCGATGAAAATTGAATTTTATCCGGGATTTGGTTAATCCGCGAACACGGAGAGAGAATATTTAATTTTTATCGTAGCATTAGAAGTAGCATTATCGATAATACCGAATATTATCGCGAATCTGTCGGGAGATTTTTAAACGATTTAAAATTTCAGCTACCCTCGACGCCATATGTTTCTCCTTTCAGGTTTTACCATCGCGCGACAGATGCGAGTTCGTGTAATAGGAGTGCGTTTCATTTGCGACCAACCGCTTTTATTTACTCGAGGGACGAGGGTGTTCCGACGCTGGCCCACAAAAGGTATAGTTTTGGCTACCTTCCCTTAACCCAAGTGCCACGCGTGTTTGTATCGGACCGTTTTACTCCCTCGTTGCATCGTTGCGCGACTAGGAGCAATTTGCGCAGAAGAATTATTAATTCCCGGTACTCTCGTCGGAACGGAAGACTACATTCGATCGTAATCTTACAGACGAGCAGAGAAAAATCCGATTAGAAAAGGTTAATACGGTATTAACACATTCCCTCCACTGTTGGCCACATGCGCTGTCTCTTGAACTTTCCATTCAAGTCGGCTATTTTTCTACCTAAATCTGGCACGATATATTTCGTAAAATCGCCAGGCAGTGTACAAACATCCAGGATTTTTATTCCCACCCGAATTTCTTGTCTGATTTACTTTCCTTTCTAATGCGCATATAAATAAGTACCACGCAAATTCCAGTTTATTAAACAAACTTCTCGCAATCTAAACATTTAAACGCGAATCGATGTTGCTACCGAAATAAATACACCATGGAATTTATTTATTTATTCAGACAGGTTTTCTTTCGAAACACAGTCGAATCGGACATTATTATAGCCAAAAGATATTACGTCCATAAATTTAAAGGAATATTGGAATATTAAAAATAACCCTCGGGAAATTAACAGTTTTTTGGGGGTTGAAAGGCAATTCAGGAGAGATGCAAAATTTGATTACCCCATCTACCGCCATCTACCCCCATCTACCCACCCTCGGGTCACCCTGACCTCGAGGAATTATTCCTCCAGAAATAAACCCGAATCCGGTTTACCACCAACCGATTACATTCTCAAACCAAAAAATAAAAAGGGAATAAGAAACGTAAAATAAATTCCACCGAAAGAAATTCGAGATTCGAAGTGGAAAAGTTAGAATGACCAAGGTCGATCAGCCAGGCACCAGCAATCGTAAAAGGCATGGAAACCTCGCTCATGACTGTCGCGAATTTTCCGCGCTTGCTTTTCGCAATTGGCCTCTGATACCCGTTCACGTTCACGTGCACGTTTAGAAGACACATCGATCGCGGCCACGCACACCGTGTGTGCATCCACGAGCTACACACACTCTCGTGAGAACAATGTGCCACCTCTGCGTGAATAGAAACGGCCGGGGAACGTGGGAGAAGAGAGAGAAGAAAATAAAAGCGAAAAGGGAAAAAATGAAAAGAAAAATGCCCAGTTCTCCCGTTGACGGAGCGTCACGGTTACGGATTAATCACGCAACGCTGAGTCGATGGGCCACACCAGGGCCACAAAGCTGTGCTACAACCGTGACAAACGCCACGTTGACACCAATTTCGGATTAATTTTGCTTTTCGATCGGCTGAAATTGGTTCGAGAAAGAACGCTTTGAGTATATGAATTTTTTCTGGTTTAAAAAGATGAAGAGGCGCTAAAAAATTGAGTGACAAATTTTTAATTTCCCTAATTTTCTGTATTTTTCGACTTGCGAATGTCCCCCCTACATCGACTGCAAGGGGTTAATAAAATTTCGAAGATCGATATTAATTAATATGTGAGATTTAAGATAGTGTAACGGTGTGCGAGGTATCGAAATCAAAGAATTCTACGTGACAATTATTATACTATTTCTTATTTACGGCTCAAAAAAAGATCGCCAGCTTTATAGCAGAAAATCTTCAAACTCCTACTCCTTTTTAACCAAAAAATCATCCACTGCAAAGGGTTAAACTTTCGATTTAAAATTCCGCATTCAATGTTATCGCTTTGGTTAGTCGACTGCGTGAGTTTTCTATTAATATACGTATAATTGTTCGATATTTTTTATCCTGTTTTTCTTAAACTTCTTTCAATTTTTCATTCGATTATTTGACCAGTCGTGATAGGTTCAGCGTGAACCCTTTGAACTCTGCGATTCTTTCGTGAAAGAAAAATAGCCATGCGAAGACTTTCCGCCAAAGAGTGGGGGATATTTTTAAACCATTAAATGAGAAATTGTATACAAATTAAATTGGGATGTAGAATTATTTTACTTCGACATTGCAAAGTATCACATACACGTAGGATTGGAATAAGTACGGCCCTGAAAGAATGTCGAGAGTGTCTGGGCTTAGAACGAAGGTGACCGTGTGCAAGAGGATTAGACTGCCAAGAATATTTACGGTGGAGTCGAGTGAAAGTTTAGGGATGCGTCCAGAGTGGTTGAAGTACCTGGTCCACCGACGTTGCGTGGGAAAGGGGCATGATTGGAAAGAAAAGCCTGGGTATGGAAAAGGACAGAATGAATGGCTTCACTCTTTCGGTACGGAGGAGCTGGCCGCGGTTATACATTCGTGGTACGAGGAAGTTTTCCACAAGAGTGGTTGCACTGGAAGCCGCGAAATCGTGTTTTGCGGTATTCATAGAAATTTCGAGCGTGATTGACACTAAACTTTTTATTCGGATCGCGACAGTCATCGGTGACGTTTCGCGGATGCCGCCAATAGGCGACGGTAGTACCCAGAGTTTCATGACCGCCGCCATGAGTACCACCGCCGTAGTACCGAAAGGGTTAACTCTAGATTTACGGAACCCGTCAATTTGACGGAAAGGCTGCACCTTGTGTCCTTAGAAATAGGTACACAGATAGTGTCCGTAAACCTAGTGTTAACTAGATCCTGTGTATAGTACATAATAAATTTATTTAATATTAAATCTACCGATCTCGAATGTAACTTAAGTATAGCTTCTTAACGATGGGAGAAATGACATATCGAAAACTGGGCCCCCAAAATTCGTAACGTCCCGGGCCTTTTGATGACTAAGGAGTCTTTTTGCAGTCTTGAAGAGTCTGTGTCAGTAAGAAGTCTTGAAGTCAGTCAGTCTAAGAAAGATCAGAAGAGCGTGCCCATAGCGAATCTCTTTAGCCAATACTCTACGTAAAAGCTTATTTTATTCGATTAATACTAGACCTACCAACCCAGTGAAGATGACTGGTCCCAGAATTTTCCTTTTTACTGTTGGCCACATGCGCTGTCTCTTGAACTTTCCATTCAAGTCGGCTATTTTTCTACCTAAATCTGGCACGATATATTTCGTAAAATCGCCAGGCAGTGTACAAACATCCAGGATTTTTATTCCCACCCGAATTTCTTGTCTGATTTACTTTCCTTTCTAATGCGCATATAAATAAGTACCACGCAAATTCCAGTTTATTAAACAAACTTCTCGCAATCTAAACATTTAAACGCGAATCGATGTTGCTACCGAAATAAATACACCATGGAATTTATTTATTTATTCAGACAGGTTTTCTTTCGAAACACAGTCGAATCGGACATTATTATAGCCAAAAGATATTACGTCCATAAATTTAAAGGAATATTGGAATATTAAAAATAACCCTCGGGAAATTAACAGTTTTTTGGGGGTTGAAAGGCAATTCAGGAGAGATGCAAAATTTGATTACCCCATCTACCGCCATCTACCCCCATCTACCCACCCTCGGGTCACCCTGACCTCGAGGAATTATTCCTCCAGAAATAAACCCGAATCCGGTTTACCACCAACCGATTACATTCTCAAACCAAAAAATAAAAAGGGAATAAGAAACGTAAAATAAATTCCACCGAAAGAAATTCGAGATTCGAAGTGGAAAAGTTAGAATGACCAAGGTCGATCAGCCAGGCACCAGCAATCGTAAAAGGCATGGAAACCTCGCTCATGACTGTCGCGAATTTTCCGCGCTTGCTTTTCGCAATTGGCCTCTGATACCCGTTCACGTTCACGTGCACGTTTAGAAGACACATCGATCGCGGCCACGCACACCGTGTGTGCATCCACGAGCTACACACACTCTCGTGAGAACAATGTGCCACCTCTGCGTGAATAGAAACGGCCGGGGAACGTGGGAGAAGAGAGAGAAGAAAATAAAAGCGAAAAGGGAAAAAATGAAAAGAAAAATGCCCAGTTCTCCCGTTGACGGAGCGTCACGGTTACGGATTAATCACGCAACGCTGAGTCGATGGGCCACACCAGGGCCACAAAGCTGTGCTACAACCGTGACAAACGCCACGTTGACACCAATTTCGGATTAATTTTGCTTTTCGATCGGCTGAAATTGGTTCGAGAAAGAACGCTTTGAGTATATGAATTTTTTCTGGTTTAAAAAGATGAAGAGGCGCTAAAAAATTGAGTGGATACGCAATTCCAGATGGAAGAGTAACCCCGGTGTACCTTAGGAGAGCGTGGTGGTGGAAGTGAGACGCGGTGTCCTCGAAGGGCCGACATCTTCGATCCGAGTTATAGTCCATAACCTATCACCTTTCCGTTCAAAATTTGATTCTTCACCCTTGACACGTGAAATTTCGAAACTTGACGGAAAAATATTGTTGGAAGAAATACGCGTTGAAAAGTTTCATTTTGAAACATGATATCCCACCACCGTATCTTTGTTTATTATTTATACCTAATGAATAATAAATCGATCGTTTAACGAGATTCAAAATTCGACGCGAATAACTCGGTAGCGTGGCGTTAGCGATCGGACGACCGTTAGTGGCGGCCATCTTGCCACGATTTAAAACGCGGGAACTTTCCTACACGATTGTTCGGCTCGAAATTTGGGAAATATAGCGAAACTCGGGCCGGATATAAATACCGGGCGGGCATTTCACGTGCCTCTGTGCCCGCCTCTCGGGTCTGATTATGTATTTTTGAAATGTAGGTTACGGAATGCCAGCGAATGCAAGTATCTGATAAAAGGTTACGTAAGTTTTGGCAAGTGCGTCGAGGTGGAGGTCTATTTGCGTTGTAAAAACACCGCTTCGTGCGTATTGTTATTTATTAACGCGAGCTCGCTGCATAATCGTGATTTATGGCATCGTAATTAGAATGTACCCACTGCGACTCATCGAGGCACGATGGACCGAGTTTCTCGCTGATCGAACGGGAAAATCGTGAGATTTGACAGCTGCGAATTACATAACCGATGTCTCGTAGGGTGAAGATCGACTTCGTGGATCTCGAGCGTCAGAAAATTCGCGTTATTGCGTGGGAAATAGCTCGGAAGATGGTTATTTTCTCTGGTACGCGATTTTAGAATATCACTCGTATCGATGTACGATGGCTTTCGCGTTGTTCGACGAATTACGAAACTTTCGATGCTCCGAGACAGGTCACCCGGTATAATGACGCGTTTCCAACGCGAAACCATTAAGTCAGCTCGTTACGAGTTGCACGGAGAAGGTCATCGATTCGCGTGCTCGCGTTCTCCCTAAGCGAAATGTTAATTGGATCTGTTTTAACGTAATTACATTTACGGAGTGAGAAGTCAAGGAACGATCGATTCTTAGCCCGGAAATCCCTCGCGTCTTCGGCTCTGCCTCGAAATCGTTCCTGGGCTGTATATTAAAGAACTGTGCAAACTCGGGTTCTTTAACACTTGGTCGACTAAATCAGCACCGTGACGCGTCTGCAATGGCCGAGTGTACTTTGAAATTTGTCGCGTAAGCTGCCTTTTTCCTCTACCAATGTCAAATCCCGACGTCGTCGTTCCGCGATGATTAAAGTCGCTGGAAGTGGATGAAAAATTTCACGTAAATCGCGAATTGGCCGTTGAAACGTTTGTTGGGAATTGTAGCCGATGAAAGTGCCTCGTCCCGAGTAATAATGAAAATCTCGAGTTTGCGAACCGAAGAGGCCACGAAGCGACGAGTTTCTCGAGTTTCTGGCTCGCTTTACGCTAGGATACACCGCGGCTCGACGTTGCTTGTTTCTGGTGTGCTACATTACGCTATCACGTGTCACGATTTATCAGCGTTTCGAAGCAGGGAAAACATCGGTTCTAGAGTGCATCGAGGGAAACGGGACCATCTGCGTGCATTTTTCCGGGCCAATTACGCGACATGATTAACGATAACGAAACGCTCGAAAATATAGCGCGCATCGCTATCTTTAAACCTAGGATCCATGGAGCTCGGGTAGCTCGGCCAAGCTGACGATCAATTACCCTCCTCCACGGATAGATGCACGATTCTATTTCGATTTCGAATCTCGAGATGTCGCGGCGCTGAATTTTATCGCGATCGGTTGCTCGTACTTTGCAATCATTCCGAGTCGCGTTAAATCGAGTTGCAAATTAAATCGAGATACGTGCAGTCGCGTACCTTGTATCTAGCGATAAATTTACTTTCATTGTCTTCTGGATCGTATTAATAAAAATTCTAGCGAGCAGCAATTTCGATTTCGACACGGTTCGATAGATAAATCTAGGATCGTCTATTTCTGCGATACCAAAAGACGCGTTCATCTAGTGCAACAGTATTGCTAATTCGAGGAACAGTCACGCTGTTGTAACAAAATTGAAACTATGGCAAACTTGAAACAGTTCTTGAAACGCCTACTCGTGTTTGACTTAGCCATTTTTCCCAATGTATTTTCAACCGAATCGCTATTCCTGGTCTATCTCCAATGGCTGGTAATAAAACAGAGAGATTCGTTGTTAAAACAAAGAAAAAATATAAATCACGAATCTGTGAAATAAATAAACGAAATTAAAATAAATTACACGTGATAATTTGATATTTCGATACACGCTGAAGTCCAAGGCTGACCGTAAAATTAGAATTCACGAAAGGTCATCGCGATTGCAAAACGAATTAATTATTTCCTCTTTTTCTCTTTCCTTCCTCTCAACAATTTAACACACACGTATACGCACGAAGAAACACGATACACGTATACGAATTTTCTGTTGAATTAAAAAATTTACCAATTACTGTAATTATATTACAAAAAGTTCATGAAAATGTTTTATCGAATTTTTCATCGAATTTATTCGAAGTGAATTTAATTGAACATTAAACGAAAAACTTCTTCGATCACGCATAGGAAAAGAAAGGAGGAAAATAATACTCTACATTTCAACTCCACGTCAGCATTATATTTCCATCGAGCGAACGAGTGCATCGTAAACACTGGTTTTCAAGCGACAATCGCATATCCGTGCCATCCACGTGAAAATGCACCTAACGTGCAAACACATCGACCACTCGAAGATGTTTCGATCGATCGGTGGTCAACGCGAGCGTGAAAATTGTTGCTAAAATCGTCGTAGCCCGTTAATTACCAGTGAATCGACTAATCGCACCAGCAAATTATCCTCCAACATTTCCATCCAATCTTTAGCGAATTATCGAACGTTCAACGGACTCTGGTCTACTCGCCGTATTCCGTATTCATTGCTGTCTCCTTTTAATGATGTTTCGCCAGACGATGGCGAGTGAAAGTGTACCAACGCCTAGACATTTCTCTGTAACGAATTTCCCGTTTACGAGTCGCGGAGCTTTCTACTTTCGACCGGGCACGCGCGTTTTTATCCGCGAACACGGTGAAATTTTCGAAATTAATAATAACGCGAGGGCTTATCAATTAGCAACATAGTTGTTACGCGGATCATGAATTATTCAAACATGGGAAATTTCGCGGCAATTCGGACGGCGATAGAATCTCGAGCAATTATAAATAACTGCAGGCTGAATTCAATTTTGAAGAATTTACACTGAAGCGAAACTGACTTCTCCGAGCAAAGTTCGCAACTTCGAAACTTTCAATTCGCGAAGAAATTATTTTTAATTCTCCATACGACGAATTTTCTGCGATCCAGGTTTAATAAGGGAACTTCTCGATGGTAATTATCGGTAATTACAGACTACATCTCGAAGATAACCTAGGAATCACTATTCATCGTCGCAAATCTGCTCTTTATGCGAATACGTATTGCGAAATCGATGTTTCTTCCGCGACATAGCCTGTTCTGCGGAAAACCCGTCGATGCTGTCTCGAAGTATCTACGAGACTCTGATTCGCGTTGATTCTCTCAACGATCGTTATTGCGGAATTCCTATGACGGACATAATTTTCTACCAGCACTTAACGAATTACGAAGATAAAGCCGATCCGTGTAAACGTTCGCCTGACACGGCTGATACGACGGTAATGACTGGGTCCGCGCAGGCTGGAAAATCATTAGCATGCCTCGATTACGTAAACTCGTTCACGTTGATATTAAAATGCAAACTGTACACGTACTCCGACCGATCGGTACACCGATCTTTCATTGTCGAGAGGAGACGATGTCGACTGCTTGTACCATGACGACACGATATAAATATATGCGATGCATACATGAAGCATAGCGACGACAGAAGGGTGCAATGTTACCGTTAATTTAGACGCTGCTAAACTGTCACAACGTTGCAAGCGCGACAAAACATTCTGACCTTTCGCTGGCCACGTGGTCATCCGATTCTATATCGCTTCGTCACCTGCGGCTATTGCACATGCATGAACTAATTCAACCGTTGCATATAGTCTGCGAGTGTGCAGAGCATCAAAATTCTCGTTGAGCAACGCCGAAGACGTGTGCACGCGCGCGCGCGCAAAGAATACTCTGAATTGCGATTATAAATTAACGAGACATCGCTATTTAGCCACGCGTAATGTTCCTGTATTTCACCTGTTCGCGACTCTTGCGACTTACTCGTAAAATCAATTCGAGCACTGGTAAAAAGTTCTTAGAAAAGGAGGAACTAAGGCAACACCTAACCTCTAACAACCGAGATGGAGTTGGTGAAAAAAGTACGACGAGGTCGGGAACTAAAACAACAAAGTCGTAATTGGGTAATTACGATTTGTTCGCAACCACAAGTGCAATTGTCATTCGCCAATCGGAATCTAACGTTTGCTTTGTAGCTCGTGCATATACAACGGTACAATCTGACCAAAAAGTAACGAGTTGAATTTCACGAAATCGGGATTCATTTTAACGTAACTGGAACACGACGCAATTCCGACTTGACATCGACTTTACAACTTAAATTCCCAGTTCTGCTCTAGAAACAAGTAAATTTCAACGTCTGGTCAATTATACGACCTCGCTATGTCGCTTGCACTGACAATACTATATTTCTATTACATAAAAGAGTTACAAAGACACGGTGCGTTATATAAAAGACCTCCCTAAGAGGAAACAATAAAAAATCACGAATAGGAACAAACGATTCGTGTGTACGTAACACAGGAATGCTTCTTCGACGAGGATCGAAGAGCAATGAAGGAGCAGGAACCATCAAGGTACCCCATTTGTCCCTGTAGCAAAAAGCCACGTCATCGCTTTCGCGATCTTCGTTAACCTGTGAACCGGTTCGAAATTGAAACGTCTCTCGGCTAATTAACGCGTCGTAATCAAGTATCAAAGAAGAAAGAATGGCGAAAGGGAAAACCGAGAGGGGCCGACGACATCCGAGAAACAGACATCGGCGCGTGTAAAGCGAGACCAGGCTAAAACACCGCAAACGAGCCATAACTTCCAAGTGCGGCCTTAAAACGAATTAACCCCATTTGCTGCGACAACTGCTAATGCAATTTCACCGTAACGCGCGCGATTTACTCGCTACGAGTTGATTTTCACGAAGATCCACGCGTTATTTCGTACGGGAAAGATGGCGGCCGCGGGAAGATGGACGCCGGTCTCCGCGGCGTGGAACAATTTCGAGGATTCGCTGGAATAGACGAAGACAAGAGCTTCGACGGCTTCGATCGCGAGTACGTGTGCGTATGGGTACGAGATACGGGAGAATGTAAATATCCAGAAAGTTTATTAATAATGAATCAAACGGCGAGGTGGTCTGACGTGGTTGCTTACGCTCCGATTCGACCACGTCAGATGTATGTCTCTGAACTGGCTAGACCAGCTATAGAGAACTAATCAGAGCAAGATAGTACGAGGTCTCGTCGCGTCGATCCAATGAGAATCATTAATATTATTTTTCCGTGTTTTCCACGTATTGGACTGGACGACTAAATCTACAAACCTACAAAGTTTCAACTAAATCGATGACTCGACGGACTTGCACTCTCCTTATTAATCATTAAAGGGACCTAGCTAATAAAGGCAGGTCCTTTAGGCTTGTTCCTACCTTGGTTTCAGGGTCAATGATCATTTTCACCCCACCAAAAAGTAAGAATATATAAACACCTCTGACAAGGAGGTGTACAAGGGCAGTTCTTATTCTTCCGATTTATAGTTACTATATTTTCTGATGTAGCCTCGTTGCAGAACCCGTATTGTATAATATATAGAAGCGTTCCGAAATATATTACGAAAGATTTGTAGGGACACATCCCAGTTGCGGAAAACGAAGGTTCTTTGTAAATATTTTCGATTCCTTCGGGACATCGAGGGTCCCGGATCAATGGGGGCCTGGTTTATGTCTTTACGACCAGGGCCCCATGACTCGCGGACGCGCGGACCACCTCGACGCCTAATGAGCAGCGAAAAAGAGTCAGTTCGCTTACGTCACTCCAACGACACGGGTTTTCCCAAAAAGCTAGCCTTCCGTTTTCCGCATATGGGATGTGTCCCTACAGATTAATAAGTGTATAACGTTCTCAATCCAACAAGGATCCCAACAAGGGCTCTAGTAATATTTTCTAATTTTGCATCCTTTTTCTATCTCGTCCCTTTTTACTCGTTTCCACAGCTTACATGTGGAACCCGGAAGAATTCAAGGAACAACAGGCATTTCACCTGGGTATTTCCCCCTTTACAATCCGAAGGCGGTATCGATGGGAAATTATTTCTCTGTTTGCACGTACTACGAGTTATGTTATTAAAACGCGTGTTATCGATCGCTACAATGCCAGGGGCTTCTGGAAATTCTTCATCGAGGCCTTCGCGTTGAAATCCGACATTTTCCGAATGGGCATTCTTCATCGTCCATCGCTACTCGTCGATCCAGGCTAGCTTTAAACCAGCCTCCTGCGTTTTATATCGCATTTAAGACGAATTTAACGCGTTGTAACAAGAAGTGTAGAGAATTTACGATTCGTTTTCTTCCACGAAATATTTCCGCGAGTTTTACGACCATGTCCTGCGTTCCCGACTGTTTCCAGCGAACCTGTATATTCCGTAACATCGATGGCAGAGCTACTCTTGCTCCGGACTCGGTCAGGGTTCCGCGTTTCTGACGCTATTACTCTTCGAAGTTGGAAATAGGCTGTAAAAGTGGTTTCCAGCATGAGGTTAGTCGTGTTTCGTGACAGCAGAAGCCTGGCATTCGGGCAACGTGCAACAGGCACTAATATCGTTTATTTGGGGCCATGCGGAAGCCAACACGCGCCTTCTTCCAGTTTATCTCGATTTAAAGCTGTTTATTATATTTCGAGTTTGCGTACAAGAATCTATTTCGTACCTATTCCTTTCCTATTTCTAGAATACCTTCATTTTTAGCCTCGAGGATGATACAATTTTCTGACTCATTTTTTAATTTCTTTATCGCCCCCTTCTTTCCCCCCCCCCTCTCTCTCTCTCTCTCTTCCTTGCAAGGAACGAGAGTGTCATTATTCGGGGAAAATTCTACGAGAAATTTCCACTGATATTTCCATCGCACTCTCATTTCGCAATTTCCTCGTTCAGTTTGCCTTGTATTATCGCGAATTAAAACAAGCACACGTAGTTATCTGTCTAACTGGCACGACTGTCATTTCGTGTGAAATTTTCGAACCGCCGTTACTTAACGCGAAATAATATTTATCGAGAGCTACAGGTCACAGCGGAAGGAAAAGGGAAATGAAGGAAATGGAACGAATGTGCACAACGCTCGAATGGAGAATCGTAACGTAAACAAAAGACACATTGTATATCAACGATGCTCTGTTTACAGAGACTACTCTACGCGCTAAGCAATTTACATCTGGAACGATAATAATCATGAACATCCGTGATAACGCCGTTATAGATAACACCGTTTCCAATCTTTCTCACCTGTTTATTCACCTCGTCTGATCGAGCCATTCGAAGTTGTCCATTCTACCGCTCGAGTCTTTAATTATTCCAGATACTCGTTTAATTATTCACGAATTCCAGGAAGACACTCCGCGGCAGGGAAATTTCGAAGGAACGGCTGATACGTTGATTTTAACATCGAGGACAGACGTTTCCACGAGGTTTCGAGGGTCGTTTGAATTAATATAACGTGAAAATAGATTTCTCACGAGAGAAATGTTACTTTGAAAACGTTACTTTGATTTTGCATCGAAAGTCGAAGGTACGGGAAGAAATGGGAATATATAGAACTTCTAAATCATGATCCTCAAACAAAAGAAGCACTACTCGACGTTCAACGCAGCAGATAATTTACAATACTAGCGCGTTATATAGTTCCTGATTAAAAACCGTCAGGCAGATTAAAATCCTCGAGATAGCCCGTGATATCGCGCCAGTGAATTTCCAAAGCGTTTTTATCACGTATTAAGAGAGCCACGAGAAAAAGCGTCTACATCCACTACTGTGCAATCAAACAACGAGCCAACGAAAAACGCGAAGCATCGTTCTCCATAATGGTGGCATAATAAACTCGCGCGAAAAATAGAGTTGATTCGCGCGATTTACCGCACCGCGATCCGACACGATAATCATCGTGGAATCCTGACCATTGATTCTCCGTGGTCATAATTTCCTTCAATCGTGCAATGGAAAGAAAAATTGCGAGTGATGGCAAGTTTCTGCTTCGATTTTAAATACGAAATACGATAATCGATATAAATGGCAATAATATGGTATATAATATGGTAATTATAAAATAAAAAGAGGGACAAAGGTAATTGTTAATTAAAAAGGTAAGTGCGAGGATACTAATCCTACCACGGCTCGAATGACCATTTTTAACCTTTTGCACTCGAGAGGCGCCCTTCAGTCGCCATTTGCAAATTTCAGCGAAATTTTAGAAAAATTTAAATTTTAAAATATTTAGAGTTTCGCAGTTACTTTTCTGTACAGAATTTAAAGTCAATATATAATAAGATATTAAAACGCACAGAATTTGTTGAAACTGATCTGTGTTTAATACTATTTATAATACGTAAATATACCAAATTTTTAATTTCCCTAATTTTCTGTATTTTTCGACTTGCGAATGTCCCCCCTACATCGACTGCAAGGGGTTAATAAAATTTCGAAGATCGATATTAATTAATATGTGAGATTTAAGATAGTGTAACGGTGTGCGAGGTATCGAAATTAAAGAATTCTACGTGACAATTATTATACTATTTCTTATTTACGGCTCAAAAAAAGATCGCCAGCTTTATAGCAGAAAATCTTCAAACTCCTACTCCTTTTTAACCAAAAAATCATCCACTGCAAAGGGTTAAACTTTCGATTTAAAATTCCGCATTCAATGTTATCGCTTTGGTTAGTCGACTGCGTGAGTTTTCTATTAATATACGTATAATTGTTCGATATTTTTTATCCTGTTTTTCTTAAACTTCTTTCAATTTTTCATTCGATTATTTGACCAGTCGTGATAGGTTCAGCGTGAACCCTTTGAACTCTGCGATTCTTTCGTGAAAGAAAAATAGCCATGCGAAGACTTTCCGCCAAAGAGTGGGGGATATTTTTAAACCATTAAATGAGAAATTGTATACAAATTAAATTGGGATGTAGAATTATTTTACTTCGACATTGCAAAGTATCACATACACGTAGGATTGGAATAAGTACGGCCCTGAAAGAATGTCGAGAGTGTCTGGGCTTAGAACGAAGGTGACCGTGTGCAAGAGGATTAGACTGCCAAGAATATTTACGGTGGAGTCGAGTGAAAGTTTAGGGATGCGTCCAGAGTGGTTGAAGTACCTGGTCCACCGACGTTGCGTGGGAAAGGGGCATGATTGGAAAGAAAAGCCTGGGTATGGAAAAGGACAGAATGAATGGCTTCACTCTTTCGGTACGGAGGAGCTGGCCGCGGTTATACATTCGTGGTACGAGGAAGTTTTCCACAAGAGTGGTTGCACTGGAAGCCGCGAAATCGTGTTTTGCGGTATTCATAGAAATTTCGAGCGTGATTGACACTAAACTTTTTATTCGGATCGCGACAGTCATCGGTGACGTTTCGCGGATGCCGCCAATAGGCGACGGTAGTACCCAGAGTTTCATGACCGCCGCCATGAGTACCACCGCCGTAGTACCGAAAGGGTTAACTCTAGATTTACGGAACCCGTCAATTTGACGGAAAGGCTGCACCTTGTGTCCTTAGAAATAGGTACACAGATAGTGTCCGTAAACCTAGTGTTAACTAGATCCTGTGTATAGTACATAATAAATTTATTTAATATTAAATCTACCGATCTCGAATGTAACTTAAGTATAGCTTCTTAACGATGGGAGAAATGACATATCGAAAACTGGGCCCCCAAAATTCGTAACGTCCCGGGCCTTTTGATGACTAAGGAGTCTTTTTGCAGTCTTGAAGAGTCTGTGTCAGTAAGAAGTCTTGAAGTCAGTCAGTCTAAGAAAGATCAGAAGAGCGTGCCCATAGCGAATCTCTTTAGCCAATACTCTACGTAAAAGCTTATTTTATTCGATTAATACTAGACCTACCAACCCAGTGAAGATGACTGGTCCCAGAATTTTCCTTTTTGCAATCACCGAACACATACACCTGCTTTAAGAATAAAATTAGTATCAACTCGTATTAAGAAAGAACTGTAATCAATATATTCACTCATATTCATCGTATCGCTGAAATTACTATAATCTGTGCACGTTATAGTTAGGTACCCATTAAAGATCGGTAGTTCTAGTGTCAAGAAGCAAACAACACTATTTTAGTCAATCCACCCAAAACGCGATCCTACATACATCGTTACGTTATTTAAAATTTGATACATTAATCGTTGGCATCTTTGGAATTTAACGAAATGGTGACTGAAGGCAGCCTCTCGAGTGCAAAGGGTTAACAATATAAATATTTGCAAACGGCTTTGCACTTTGCACGTGTAACTGCAATCATTGTAGAAAATGAAACAAATTGGTAACGGTTCGACGATTTGGGTAAACGTTTTCAAAGTCGCGGGCGTAACTAAAGTTTAAATTAATTGTCCAATTAGCACAATTTAGCCGGGCTTTCATTTCTGTTTGTACTATTTCCTCTATGTGCCCCGTTGCCCTTAAACGTTGTATTCTTACAAATTCTTCGAAACTTCGTAAATATCTCTCACTGCATTTCCAAGCTTTACGTCTGTCCCGTTTTTACACCTCTTTTTGAAATATTTCTTTTACGTTTGTCGCCATTTTTAACCTCTTTATGATCTTCCTTCGTCGTTAATATTTACCACGACTTTGGCACGACGTTTCTCGTCGTTTTCTATTCCCCTGGCATCTTCATCGACGATTTTCACAAGGCTCGCTCTATTTGCAGCTTCCTTTTGAATAAGTCCACGATTGAATTTTTAATCGAGCAACTTCGAGTTGAAGCGTTTTCCGCTACGACCGCGCTTTATCGTGGTAATTAGTCTTTCCGGTACGATTTTATCACTGACGTAAAATAGGCAACTCGCGGTACACCGTGCAGATACCAAAACGCGATACGTCAGAAAATCAAATTCGATTAACGCTTAACGTAATACAGAGTCAACGCACTGCCGCGACGATGATTACAAGTTTCTCGAAATAGCGGGAGAAAATTCTGCGAAGATGACTCACCTATCGTAGTACGGAATTTAGATGCTTCCAGAAAATTGATTTCATTTCGAAGAAATCTGTTACTGTTTCCAATAAACGCCTATCTCTATGACGTGGAAGGAGATGCGTGAAGAATTTCGCTGAATGAAAATCGCCATGATTGAACCTAGGCATTTAACGTGCATAAAATAATTCACGATTTGAAAAAAGAAAAAAGAAAAGGGAAAAAAGGAAAAGAAATAAATATACAGTGCACAGCAATAACCTTATGATCGGAAATCAGAGTACGCTAATATTCGTGGGGTCAATATAAAGGGCAAAGACTATACTTCGATATCCCTGAATTTAATTCCTACTTGGATTTCTACCTATAGTAGAAAACAAAAGACAGTTTTTCATTGAGAAAATTCTAAAAGTTCGAACACTTGGTGGTTTGCATAAGAAATTTTTTCGGTGTCCACGAATCGAATTATCCGAGCCCTCAGAAATCCCCTAGATGCTAGTTTGATTTTCGTTACCAAGTGATTTCACTTGGAATAAACTGGGCTACTTCATCGAGCTTCGATCCTATTTGTTATAACTGCAAAAACCAGACAACATTTTACATCTGTTTATTCGTTATGACTGGTGTGCGTGTAAATAGAACTGCATCCGGTGCATACTCTATCATATTAATTTTTTTACTTGCTATCGTGTCGGTGGTATGCTCATCGTTCAAAATGCAATCACTTGGAAATAAAAAACCGCCCATTACTTTTTATGAAGTTTCTTAAAACTGGATACTTGGATGGTTCGATTCCTGGTAATTTGAAGCTGCCCAAAAAATTTTTTTCCTGGAACTACCAGCGCTTGAAGTTTCCCAATTTTCTAAATAAAAGACCGTCTTTGTTCTGCACTATAAAAACTTCCGAGTAGAAATGAAATTTAAATTCGGGAATTCTTAACCCTTTGCACTCGACGATTTTTTAACTAGAGAAGAGTAGAAGTTCAAAGATTCTCTACTAAAAAGCTGACGATACCTTTTTGAGCAATAAATACAGAATTGTATAATAATAGAATTGTAGAATTATTTGACTTCGATACTTTGCACACTGTTACGTTACATTAAATTTGATATATTAATTAATATCGATCTTCTAAATTTTATGAAATGGTGACTGCAAAGGGTTAATACTTGGATGAAATTAAAGTACAGGCTCTGTCCTTTATATCGACCCTACAAATATTGCACTATTTCTTCAAATATTAACGCGATATAGATTCGGTTTTGCTCTTCGCTGTATATATAAAAAGAAATATAATAAAAGTTACGACTAATGAATTAATGAAAAGCATTTGAAGCGTGAATTCGTGTCGCCATACTGTCCTGTACCTAGTTTCAGTGTGCATTGTCCGCGAAAGAGGCAGCGTGCTCGTTGCAGCGTTCTCCGGAAGTACTCTCGTCGCTTTTCTAAACAGTAGTCGTTTCCTCGAGGGTTTTCACCGAACAAAGGAAAACGACAGGCTTCGCGAAACGTCGTAATTACTTCTTTCAACTCGACCAAGTCCATATAACATCGACGATAAGCTTCGCGTGGAAGTAAGCAGACCTTGAACTTACATTCCATTCCAACAAACGCAAGCACGTTCGTTACGATCCCAATGGCGAAAATCGGATGAACCGCGGCGTGCAGTGGTTCCCGTTGGCCCCAGCAAAAATATACAGGGAATCGAATAAATTTGTAGAAATTTACTCGGAAAAAACGAGGAAGGAAGGCAGAGAGACGTTAACGGATCGTAGGTCGAACGGTCTAAGGAATAAATATTTTGTTTGGTTCTAAAAAAAGGAAACAAATTACGATCTCTGGCGTAAGATAAATACTCGACAGCTCCACGAATCGGTAACCATGGCTCTGACCTCCGGTTCGTTTAACACGTTCCAGAGGAATAAATATTTTCGTAGAATTTCGAATTTACGCGAAGCTATTAGAAGAGCCGATTGAAGACTAATTATCATTTGGTTTAACCCGGTATATCCTCGATTAAAGATAGAACCACGTTTCCAAAGTTAACACGCGCACCATTCTAACCTAAATTATCACCTATCCCCCATTCCTGTTTTTACGTTTACCACGCGAACAAAGTCACCGATTGAAATTTCCACAGGTGAGGAAAAAGGAGGGAAAAGCGTGACAGAGAATGCAGGATTCGTAACTGGAAGATTTTAATAACCTCGAATGCGATAAAGCGAAAACTCGGACGAAAATGTTGGATACTGCATCACGTGTAGCAACCAACTCGACGCGGCTCGTTAAAATGAAAAAGTAACCACAGATCGGTTTAACTGCAGATTTTTCAGCAAGGGAAATGTTCGTTAATTAATATTTACCCGGCTCGTGCGTCGCATGTTCGTAGCTTTAAAGGCCGTTCTGTCCTATTTAAAGCGTAATTTCGTTATCTCGCGAATGTGCACACGCACGAGGAACACACGATAAAAGGAAGCGGCACGATTGCGTCCGCAGGTTCGTTACGATGTGTAAATATTCCAAGTAATTTTTTATCCCATAGCCACGAAGCGAGTTACGCATCGACATTTCGCAGAGAATTTCTTTTCTCGTTCCAGAAAATTCGGATTTATCCTTGTAAATATCGGAGATCGTACATCGGGTATACAGAGTTTCTTTTTAGACTCGATTCTCAATGAGTCCGAGAATTAAAGCGGGAAGCATCGAGTACGATAAGTGTGTATGGGTTCGGTTTATTTACCGTAGTAATATGCATATGAAACTCGAAAGTCTAGAATGAGCAACCTAGTGTGAAGCCAGATCCAAGCATTAGCGGAGGTGTACAGGTAACGCTATCAAAATTAGCAAGTATACGTCAAAATCATCGTAAGGAACGACCAGGTTAACCAATCGATTTTTCGCTATCTCGAGGAAAATTTGCTTCGAAGAAATTTCACGCGAAAATCTCCGTGGACTATCGTGTAACTATTCCTATCGTGATTTTTCATCCTTAATCCGCAGCTGACTCGATGCTACGCGCTACTGCAGACACCGGATCTCGATAATTAATTTATCGTTACGCCAGAGTTTCTCAATCCATAAGAGAAGAATTTTGGCGTGAGAACTACTAAACTGAAGAAATTTCAGGGCCCTGAATACGAAAAATACAATACACATGACTACGTATATTTTTAATAAATTCAAACATTTGCCATAGAGGTATAAATCAATAAAAGGTCGCGAAAGACTCGTTAGACTGTATTGCACTGACTAGGTAACGTCATCGAGCGATTATAAACCGATTTCATCAATTCCACCGTCTAGTGGTCATCAGGAAAATTGAAGTGTCTCCGTAGCCGCTCCACGTGCAATTGAAAACGTCCGGCGACTCGAATCGATTCGTAATTATCCGACATCTGTCGAGATACGATGTCTCCGATAACTACACCTCGATCTCTAGTCACGTAAACCTGTACAATCGACTGGCACCTACGCGACTAGCGAACGCGGTTCGGGCCTTAACCCTTTGACTACGGCAGACTTTGAAACGCACCGGTCGTACCACACGGGTAGGAATTTATTTACAATGTCCGCCGAGAATGGCAAAATTTTGGGTAGAGATGAGCCCTCCGTGTCAGAAAAGCAAACTGTGTTGAGCGCTTATATGCGCCCTTCGTATTGCAAAAGCAAACTGTGTTGAGCGCTTATATGCTCCTTCCGTGTCACAAAAGCAAAATTTCTGAGCGCGTATATGCGCTCACAGTAGCCAAGGGGCTAAGGACGGCGCTAGACGATCAGGCCTCGCCGGTCCGTACGGCCCGGAAGGGCCCCCGCATGGCGGCAAACTGTGGCGTGAACGGAACGGCACGTAAAACCGACGTGGCGTTTAACGCGTTAAAAGGTTGACGACACGTTTCCCGCAATTCAAAATTTGACAAACGAGCCTATCGCGTGCGACATGGTCAATTTGCTACGGAACAAAGCCTAACACTCCGATACTTTGCCGTACTTTTATTTCCCCGTTATTCCTCCAACCTCTGCGAAGTTCAGCGAGAATTTATCCTTCTGCGAGAATACAGTCGAAGTTTATTCGCATCGTATCTTCGCGGGTTTACTGTTGCCGAGTTACGCTTTCAACCAGGAATTATAATCCGCTCGCATCACGCGAGTCGAGACGAAGAAGAAGAACGGAGCGAGCACCTTACGTGTCGGCGTCTCGAATATTTCTGGATCAAAATTTGACGTAATTTTACGACTCGAAAATTAAACGTCGAAAATTATTTTACACGAGATAAGAGATGTACGCGGACGTTGAGAGCTTCATTAAAGACAGAGATTATTCAGATGGTAGACGGGTGTTTGAAACAGACGATCTTTTATGAAGGAACGACTAGATACGACTTTTTCAAAAATACTCGGGGAACAGCTCCGTTTCATCGAGTGGTATTTACACTTCGAGTTTAACGCGATCTTTATCGACTTTATCCTGTGTACAGATCCTATGTCCACGTTTCGTTCGGCTCCAATGATAAATTCACAGGCACTAGTGCATCGGTTATAACAGGTACACCGAGGCTGTTATTTTCACTTCTCGTTAAGTAAAATTCGATGGAACGAATGACTCGCCTGTTTTCATCATGAACACACGTTTGCGATAGGTGACGATCGCTTCCGAATGCAGAGTAAATATTTCCGTGATTCGGGACCGAAATATCGCGTGGAATGAGTATGTTTATCGGTCGTGCAAAATCGAGCCGGTGTAATTAGACGGCGAGTCGAAATACGATAGCTGATAATGCTCGAAACGTAACGCGGTGTATTAACCCCTGTCGCGATATCGTTTATCGAGTTTCCACGGTAATCGATATAGGTCGCGCACGCAGCCAGAGGATCCACGACGGAGTCGCGAGATTTGCGAAAAGACTCTTCCGACCGAAATTGGGTAATAAAGCAGTCGGAGCTGGTTAACGATGGTTCAATTTACGGCCTCGTTATGTCGTGGCTTTTGTAACAAACCTGATAGAGTTCATTTTGGTTGAGATATAATGAAAGGAGCGGTCTATTCGGTCCAAAGATACAAGCCTTTCAGAAACGAACGGCAAGTCCGTGGAATTTTGTGAAAGACCAATGGTATAACTAATTCCGTGACAATGAAGTGGCTTGGCAAAGACGTACTTAATCGTACAATCCAATTAAGGGACTCCCCTAGTAATACATGATGGGTTAAAAGCACAGCGAATCTTAACCTCCGCAGACAAACCGGGTCATCTGTAGTCTAACTCCTCCTCAATTCAAAATTTCCACTGATATTTCCATCGCACTCTCATTTCGCAATTTCCTCGTTCAGTTTGCCTTGTATTATCGCGAATTAAAACAAGCACACGTAGTTATCTGTCTAACTGGCACGACTGTCATTTCGTGTGAAATTTTCGAACCGCCGTTACTTAACGCGAAATAATATTTATCGAGAGCTACAGGTCACAGCGGAAGGAAAAGGGAAATGAAGGAAATGGAACGAATGTGCACAACGCTCGAATGGAGAATCGTAACGTAAACAAAAGACACATTGTATATCAACGATGCTCTGTTTACAGAGACTACTCTACGCGCTAAGCAATTTACATCTGGAACGATAATAATCATGAACATCCGTGATAACGCCGTTATAGATAACACCGTTTCCAATCTTTCTCACCTGTTTATTCACCTCGTCTGATCGAGCCATTCGAAGTTGTCCATTCTACCGCTCGAGTCTTTAATTATTCCAGATACTCGTTTAATTATTCACGAATTCCAGGAAGACACTCCGCGGCAGGGAAATTTCGAAGGAACGGCTGATACGTTGATTTTAACATCGAGGACAGACGTTTCCACGAGGTTTCGAGGGTCGTTTGAATTAATATAACGTGAAAATAGATTTCTCACGAGAGAAATGTTACTTTGAAAACGTTACTTTGATTTTGCATCGAAAGTCGAAGGTACGGGAAGAAATGGGAATATATAGAACTTCTAAATCATGATCCTCAAACAAAAGAAGCACTACTCGACGTTCAACGCAGCAGATAATTTACAATACTAGCGCGTTATATAGTTCCTGATTAAAAACCGTCAGGCAGATTAAAATCCTCGAGATAGCCCGTGATATCGCGCCAGTGAATTTCCAAAGCGTTTTTATCACGTATTAAGAGAGCCACGAGAAAAAGCGTCTACATCCACTACTGTGCAATCAAACAACGAGCCAACGAAAAACGCGAAGCATCGTTCTCCATAATGGTGGCATAATAAACTCGCGCGAAAAATAGAGTTGATTCGCGCGATTTACCGCACCGCGATCCGACACGATAATCATCGTGGAATCCTGACCATTGATTCTCCGTGGTCATAATTTCCTTCAATCGTGCAATGGAAAGAAAAATTGCGAGTGATGGCAAGTTTCTGCTTCGATTTTAAATACGAAATACGATAATCGATATAAATGGCAATAATATGGTATATAATATGGTAATTATAAAATAAAAAGAGGGACAAAGGTAATTGTTAATTAAAAAGGTAAGTGCGAGGATACTAATCCTACCACGGCTCGAATGACCATTTTTAACCTTTTGCACTCGAGAGGCGCCCTTCAGTCGCCATTTGCAAATTTCAGCGAAATTTTAGAAAAATTTAAATTTTAAAATATTTAGAGTTTCGCAGTTACTTTTCTGTACAGAATTTAAAGTCAATATATAATAAGATATTAAAACGCACAGAATTTGTTGAAACTGATCTGTGTTTAATACTATTTATAATACGTAAATATACCAAATTTTTAATTTCCCTAATTTTCTGTATTTTTCGACTTGCGAATGTCCCCCCTACATCGACTGCAAGGGGTTAATAAAATTTCGAAGATCGATATTAATTAATATGTGAGATTTAAGATAGTGTAACGGTGTGCGAGGTATCGAAATTAAAGAATTCTACGTGACAATTATTATACTATTTCTTATTTACGGCTCAAAAAAAGATCGCCAGCTTTATAGCAGAAAATCTTCAAACTCCTACTCCTTTTTAACCAAAAAATCATCCACTGCAAAGGGTTAAACTTTCGATTTAAAATTCCGCATTCAATGTTATCGCTTTGGTTAGTCGACTGCGTGAGTTTTCTATTAATATACGTATAATTGTTCGATATTTTTTATCCTGTTTTTCTTAAACTTCTTTCAATTTTTCATTCGATTATTTGACCAGTCGTGATAGGTTCAGCGTGAACCCTTTGAACTCTGCGATTCTTTCGTGAAAGAAAAATAGCCATGCGAAGACTTTCCGCCAAAGAGTGGGGGATATTTTTAAACCATTAAATGAGAAATTGTATACAAATTAAATTGGGATGTAGAATTATTTTACTTCGACATTGCAAAGTATCACATACACGTAGGATTGGAATAAGTACGGCCCTGAAAGAATGTCGAGAGTGTCTGGGCTTAGAACGAAGGTGACCGTGTGCAAGAGGATTAGACTGCCAAGAATATTTACGGTGGAGTCGAGTGAAAGTTTAGGGATGCGTCCAGAGTGGTTGAAGTACCTGGTCCACCGACGTTGCGTGGGAAAGGGGCATGATTGGAAAGAAAAGCCTGGGTATGGAAAAGGACAGAATGAATGGCTTCACTCTTTCGGTACGGAGGAGCTGGCCGCGGTTATACATTCGTGGTACGAGGAAGTTTTCCACAAGAGTGGTTGCACTGGAAGCCGCGAAATCGTGTTTTGCGGTATTCATAGAAATTTCGAGCGTGATTGACACTAAACTTTTTATTCGGATCGCGACAGTCATCGGTGACGTTTCGCGGATGCCGCCAATAGGCGACGGTAGTACCCAGAGTTTCATGACCGCCGCCATGAGTACCACCGCCGTAGTACCGAAAGGGTTAACTCTAGATTTACGGAACCCGTCAATTTGACGGAAAGGCTGCACCTTGTGTCCTTAGAAATAGGTACACAGATAGTGTCCGTAAACCTAGTGTTAACTAGATCCTGTGTATAGTACATAATAAATTTATTTAATATTAAATCTACCGATCTCGAATGTAACTTAAGTATAGCTTCTTAACGATGGGAGAAATGACATATCGAAAACTGGGCCCCCAAAATTCGTAACGTCCCGGGCCTTTTGATGACTAAGGAGTCTTTTTGCAGTCTTGAAGAGTCTGTGTCAGTAAGAAGTCTTGAAGTCAGTCAGTCTAAGAAAGATCAGAAGAGCGTGCCCATAGCGAATCTCTTTAGCCAATACTCTACGTAAAAGCTTATTTTATTCGATTAATACTAGACCTACCAACCCAGTGAAGATGACTGGTCCCAGAATTTTCCTTTTTGCAATCACCGAACACATACACCTGCTTTAAGAATAAAATTGGTATCAACTCGTATTAAGAAAGAACTGTAATCAATATATTCACTCATATTCATCGTATCGCTGAAATTACTATAATCTGTGCACGTTATAGTTAGGTACCCATTAAAGATCGGTAGTTCTAGTGTCAAGAAGCAAACAACACTATTTTAGTCAATCCACCCAAAACGCGATCCTACATACATCGTTACGTTATTTAAAATTTGATACATTAATCGTTGGCATCTTTGGAATTTAACGAAATGGTGACTGAAGGCAGCCTCTCGAGTGCAAAGGGTTAACAATATAAATATTTGCAAACGGCTTTGCACTTTGCACGTGTAACTGCAATCATTGTAGAAAATGAAACAAATTGGTAACGGTTCGACGATTTGGGTAAACGTTTTCAAAGTCGCGGGCGTAACTAAAGTTTAAATTAATTGTCCAATTAGCACAATTTAGCCGGGCTTTCATTTCTGTTTGTACTATTTCCTCTATGTGCCCCGTTGCCCTTAAACGTTGTATTCTTACAAATTCTTCGAAACTTCGTAAATATCTCTCACTGCATTTCCAAGCTTTACGTCTGTCCCGTTTTTACACCTCTTTTTGAAATATTTCTTTTACGTTTGTCGCCATTTTTAACCTCTTTATGATCTTCCTTCGTCGTTAATATTTACCACGACTTTGGCACGACGTTTCTCGTCGTTTTCTATTCCCCTGGCATCTTCATCGACGATTTTCACAAGGCTCGCTCTATTTGCAGCTTCCTTTTGAATAAGTCCACGATTGAATTTTTAATCGAGCAACTTCGAGTTGAAGCGTTTTCCGCTACGACCGCGCTTTATCGTGGTAATTAGTCTTTCCGGTACGATTTTATCACTGACGTAAAATAGGCAACTCGCGGTACACCGTGCAGATACCAAAACGCGATACGTCAGAAAATCAAATTCGATTAACGCTTAACGTAATACAGAGTCAACGCACTGCCGCGACGATGATTACAAGTTTCTCGAAATAGCGGGAGAAAATTCTGCGAAGATGACTCACCTATCGTAGTACGGAATTTAGATGCTTCCAGAAAATTGATTTCATTTCGAAGAAATCTGTTACTGTTTCCAATAAACGCCTATCTCTATGACGTGGAAGGAGATGCGTGAAGAATTTCGCTGAATGAAAATCGCCATGATTGAACCTAGGCATTTAACGTGCATAAAATAATTCACGATTTGAAAAAAGAAAAAAGAAAAGGGAAAAAAGGAAAAGAAATAAATATACAGTGCACAGCAATAACCTTATGATCGGAAATCAGAGTACGCTAATATTCGTGGGGTCAATATAAAGGGCAAAGACTATACTTCGATATCCCTGAATTTAATTCCTACTTGGATTTCTACCTATAGTAGAAAACAAAAGACAGTTTTTCATTGAGAAAATTCTAAAAGTTCGAACACTTGGTGGTTTGCATAAGAAATTTTTTCGGTGTCCACGAATCGAATTATCCGAGCCCTCAGAAATCCCCTAGATGCTAGTTTGATTTTCGTTACCAAGTGATTTCACTTGGAATAAACTGGGCTACTTCATCGAGCTTCGATCCTATTTGTTATAACTGCAAAAACCAGACAACATTTTACATCTGTTTATTCGTTATGACTGGTGTGCGTGTAAATAGAACTGCATCCGGTGCATACTCTATCATATTAATTTTTTTACTTGCTATCGTGTCGGTGGTATGCTCATCGTTCAAAATGCAATCACTTGGAAATAAAAATTCGTCCATTAACTATTAGCAAGTTTCTTAAAACTGGATACTTGGATGGTTCGATTCCTGGTAATTTGAAGCTGCCCAAAAAATTTTTTTCCTGGAACTACCAGCGCTTGAAGTTTCCCAATTTTCTAAATAAAAGACCGTCTTTGTTCTGCACTATAAAAACTTCCGAGTAGAAATGAAATTTAAATTCGGGAATTCTTAACCCTTTGCACTCGACGATTTTTTAACTAGAGAAGAGTAGAAGTTCAAAGATTCTCTACTAAAAAGCTGACGATACCTTTTTGAGCAATAAATACAGAATTGTATAATAATAGAATTGTAGAATTATTTGACTTCGATACTTTGCACACTGTTACGTTACATTAAATTTGATATATTAATTAATATCGATCTTCTAAATTTTATGAAATGGTGACTGCAAAGGGTTAATACTTGGATGAAATTAAAGTACAGGCTCTGTCCTTTATATCGACCCTACAAATATTGCACTATTTCTTCAAATATTAACGCGATATAGATTCGGTTTTGCTCTTCGCTGTATATATAAAAAGAAATATAATAAAAGTTACGACTAATGAATTAATGAAAAGCATTTGAAGCGTGAATTCGTGTCGCCATACTGTCCTGTACCTAGTTTCAGTGTGCATTGTCCGCGAAAGAGGCAGCGTGCTCGTTGCAGCGTTCTCCGGAAGTACTCTCGTCGCTTTTCTAAACAGTAGTCGTTTCCTCGAGGGTTTTCACCGAACAAAGGAAAACGACAGGCTTCGCGAAACGTCGTAATTACTTCTTTCAACTCGACCAAGTCCATATAACATCGACGATAAGCTTCGCGTGGAAGTAAGCAGACCTTGAACTTACATTCCATTCCAACAAACGCAAGCACGTTCGTTACGATCCCAATGGCGAAAATCGGATGAACCGCGGCGTGCAGTGGTTCCCGTTGGCCCCAGCAAAAATATACAGGGAATCGAATAAATTTGTAGAAATTTACTCGGAAAAAACGAGGAAGGAAGGCAGAGAGACGTTAACGGATCGTAGGTCGAACGGTCTAAGGAATAAATATTTTGTTTGGTTCTAAAAAAAGGAAACAAATTACGATCTCTGGCGTAAGATAAATACTCGACAGCTCCACGAATCGGTAACCATGGCTCTGACCTCCGGTTCGTTTAACACGTTCCAGAGGAATAAATATTTTCGTAGAATTTCGAATTTACGCGAAGCTATTAGAAGAGCCGATTGAAGACTAATTATCATTTGGTTTAACCCGGTATATCCTCGATTAAAGATAGAACCACGTTTCCAAAGTTAACACGCGCACCATTCTAACCTAAATTATCACCTATCCCCCATTCCTGTTTTTACGTTTACCACGCGAACAAAGTCACCGATTGAAATTTCCACAGGTGAGGAAAAAGGAGGGAAAAGCGTGACAGAGAATGCAGGATTCGTAACTGGAAGATTTTAATAACCTCGAATGCGATAAAGCGAAAACTCGGACGAAAATGTTGGATACTGCATCACGTGTAGCAACCAACTCGACGCGGCTCGTTAAAATGAAAAAGTAACCACAGATCGGTTTAACTGCAGATTTTTCAGCAAGGGAAATGTTCGTTAATTAATATTTACCCGGCTCGTGCGTCGCATGTTCGTAGCTTTAAAGGCCGTTCTGTCCTATTTAAAGCGTAATTTCGTTATCTCGCGAATGTGCACACGCACGAGGAACACACGATAAAAGGAAGCGGCACGATTGCGTCCGCAGGTTCGTTACGATGTGTAAATATTCCAAGTAATTTTTTATCCCATAGCCACGAAGCGAGTTACGCATCGACATTTCGCAGAGAATTTCTTTTCTCGTTCCAGAAAATTCGGATTTATCCTTGTAAATATCGGAGATCGTACATCGGGTATACAGAGTTTCTTTTTAGACTCGATTCTCAATGAGTCCGAGAATTAAAGCGGGAAGCATCGAGTACGATAAGTGTGTATGGGTTCGGTTTATTTACCGTAGTAATATGCATATGAAACTCGAAAGTCTAGAATGAGCAACCTAGTGTGAAGCCAGATCCAAGCATTAGCGGAGGTGTACAGGTAACGCTATCAAAATTAGCAAGTATACGTCAAAATCATCGTAAGGAACGACCAGGTTAACCAATCGATTTTTCGCTATCTCGAGGAAAATTTGCTTCGAAGAAATTTCACGCGAAAATCTCCGTGGACTATCGTGTAACTATTCCTATCGTGATTTTTCATCCTTAATCCGCAGCTGACTCGATGCTACGCGCTACTGCAGACACCGGATCTCGATAATTAATTTATCGTTACGCCAGAGTTTCTCAATCCATAAGAGAAGAATTTTGGCGTGAGAACTACTAAACTGAAGAAATTTCAGGGCCCTGAATACGAAAAATACAATACACATGACTACGTATATTTTTAATAAATTCAAACATTTGCCATAGAGGTATAAATCAATAAAAGGTCGCGAAAGACTCGTTAGACTGTATTGCACTGACTAGGTAACGTCATCGAGCGATTATAAACCGATTTCATCAATTCCACCGTCTAGTGGTCATCAGGAAAATTGAAGTGTCTCCGTAGCCGCTCCACGTGCAATTGAAAACGTCCGGCGACTCGAATCGATTCGTAATTATCCGACATCTGTCGAGATACGATGTCTCCGATAACTACACCTCGATCTCTAGTCACGTAAACCTGTACAATCGACTGGCACCTACGCGACTAGCGAACGCGGTTCGGGCCTTAACCCTTTGACTACGGCAGACTTTGAAACGCACCGGTCGTACCACACGGGTAGGAATTTATTTACAATGTCCGCCGAGAATGGCAAAATTTTGGGTAGAGATGAGCCCTCCGTGTCAGAAAAGCAAACTGTGTTGAGCGCTTATATGCGCCCTTCGTATTGCAAAAGCAAACTGTGTTGAGCGCTTATATGCTCCTTCCGTGTCACAAAAGCAAAATTTCTGAGCGCGTATATGCGCTCACAGTAGCCAAGGGGCTAAGGACGGCGCTAGACGATCAGGCCTCGCCGGTCCGTACGGCCCGGAAGGGCCCCCGCATGGCGGCTAACTGTGGCGTGAACGGAACGGCACGTAAAACCGACGTGGCGTTTAACGCGTTAAAAGGTTGACGACACGTTTCCCGCAATTCAAAATTTGACAAACGAGCCTATCGCGTGCGACATGGTCAATTTGCTACGGAACAAAGCCTAACACTCCGATACTTTGCCGTACTTTTATTTCCCCGTTATTCCTCCAACCTCTGCGAAGTTCAGCGAGAATTTATCCTTCTGCGAGAATACAGTCGAAGTTTATTCGCATCGTATCTTCGCGGGTTTACTGTTGCCGAGTTACGCTTTCAACCAGGAATTATAATCCGCTCGCATCACGCGAGTCGAGACGAAGAAGAAGAACGGAGCGAGCACCTTACGTGTCGGCGTCTCGAATATTTCTGGATCAAAATTTGACGTAATTTTACGACTCGAAAATTAAACGTCGAAAATTATTTTACACGAGATAAGAGATGTACGCGGACGTTGAGAGCTTCATTAAAGACAGAGATTATTCAGATGGTAGACGGGTGTTTGAAACAGACGATCTTTTATGAAGGAACGACTAGATACGACTTTTTCAAAAATACTCGGGGAACAGCTCCGTTTCATCGAGTGGTATTTACACTTCGAGTTTAACGCGATCTTTATCGACTTTATCCTGTGTACAGATCCTATGTCCACGTTTCGTTCGGCTCCAATGATAAATTCACAGGCACTAGTGCATCGGTTATAACAGGTACACCGAGGCTGTTATTTTCACTTCTCGTTAAGTAAAATTCGATGGAACGAATGACTCGCCTGTTTTCATCATGAACACACGTTTGCGATAGGTGACGATCGCTTCCGAATGCAGAGTAAATATTTCCGTGATTCGGGACCGAAATATCGCGTGGAATGAGTATGTTTATCGGTCGTGCAAAATCGAGCCGGTGTAATTAGACGGCGAGTCGAAATACGATAGCTGATAATGCTCGAAACGTAACGCGGTGTATTAACCCCTGTCGCGATATCGTTTATCGAGTTTCCACGGTAATCGATATAGGTCGCGCACGCAGCCAGAGGATCCACGACGGAGTCGCGAGATTTGCGAAAAGACTCTTCCGACCGAAATTGGGTAATAAAGCAGTCGGAGCTGGTTAACGATGGTTCAATTTACGGCCTCGTTATGTCGTGGCTTTTGTAACAAACCTGATAGAGTTCATTTTGGTTGAGATATAATGAAAGGAGCGGTCTATTCGGTCCAAAGATACAAGCCTTTCAGAAACGAACGGCAAGTCCGTGGAATTTTGTGAAAGACCAATGGTATAACTAATTCCGTGACAATGAAGTGGCTTGGCAAAGACGTACTTAATCGTACAATCCAATTAAGGGACTCCCCTAGTAATACATGATGGGTTAAAAGCACAGCGAATCTTAACCTCCGCAGACAAACCGGGTCATCTGTAGTCTAACTCCTCCTCAATTCTGAATCTTTAATAAAATCCACAAAAATTCTGGATCATTTTCCAAACTCTTTGGTAGGTTATACGAACATGATTCGAGGGAAACGTTTAATTCTTTGCGCTCGAGAGGCGACTCTCGGTCACCATTTAATTAAATTCTAAAAATCGATGTTAATTAATATATTAAATTTAAAATTACCCAACAATGCGTGGAACGTCGAAGTAAAATAATTCTACGTCTTAATTTGCATACGATTTCTTATTTATTGTTTTAAAAATATCCTCAACTGTATGATAGAAAGTCTTCGAATTACTATTTTTCTGTAACGAAAAAATCGCCGAATGCAAAGGGTTAATCCTTTGCGCTCGAGAGGCGCCCTTCAGTCGCCATTTGATAAAATTTCGAAACTCGATATTCATAAATATGTGAAATTTCAGATAATGTAACGGTGTGCGAGGTATCGAAATCAAATAATTTGACGTGTTAATTATCAGACGACTTCTTATTCACTGCTCAAAAAAATATCGTCAGTTTTGTAACAGAAAATCTTTCAACTCCTATCCTTTTTTGGTCAAAAAGTCGTCAAGTGCAAAGGGTTAAAATATCGTTCGATAAAGAGACAGAATCTTCGCTGAGTTCGTCAACGATCTAGATTACCTATAGAGGGTTCGGAATACTTTTCTGCAAAATAGGAAAAATGTGAACCATCGTGTTTCCTTCGAGCATACACTGCTTCCACTCCTTCAACCGAACAAATGAATAATCCATTATCAATCGACACTACAGTACTCGGTATTGCTATCTACACAGTGCTACAGCACGTTGGATTAGTATATTCACTGATCATTTAAATTCCATAGTAATTCTAGAAGGATCGGTGGATAGATCAATTATGTCTACAGATGTTAACCCTTCGGACTCGAAGATTTCTTCGTTATAAAGATGCAATTCGAAGCTCTTCTTAGATTTTTACAAGCTTACTGATAATACTCTTTATGCTAAAATTAAAAAAAGAAAATCGTGAATTTGCGTAAGAAACGAACGAATAGAATAATTTTATTTCGATGTTTTTAATATAATTATCAACATCCATTATTTAAGTTATAGCATTAAAACAAACGGTGACTGAGAGTCACCTCTCGAGTGCAAAGGGTTAATAATCGATAATACCGTACTGAGTACCGTACCCTGATCTAAGAGCGAGAACGTCTCGAGGTCCCCAAAGCTAAGTCAAGCAATCCCGTTTGTTTTACCATATCGTCTCGTTTCATAATTCGTATAAATAACCGTCCTTTGCATAGACAGAAAATGAGATCAGCCACGAAAGAGCGGCTAATCGAATCGAATTAATCCCGGAATTCAAATGCAACCCGCGCAAGATCCAATTTTAGAGTCCTAACCTTTGCAGACGCCACGATTCTTCCTCGCGACTATGAAGGATCGTTGTGCAAGCAACCTAACCGAAAGTGCGTATAGACCAGTGCCTGTTGGATTAATTCGGCGGTTAGTAACGCTTCTCCGACGATATACCGACAAGAAAGCGTCGTTGAACGACTACAGCAGCCAACCGTGGCAGCCAAGAGCGCCTGACCGAATCATATGGGAGAAACAGATCTGCACCAGTCGCTGGACTTCGTTTTTCACTGTATTTTATTTTCGTAAACGAAAGACGATACTTGGCCGAGCGCGAACGTCTATTTCGCGCGAGCCTCGCGATCGAGGATCGAGCAGTCCCAATCGGACGCCGCCTCGTGGAAAATCGCGCGGCTTTTCCCCGCGAACCAGAGATCGTTCCGCGCTCTTTCGGGCTCGTGTAAACGAAACTGTAAATTGTAACCGGTGACGCGAGGTTTGCTTCGGATTTACGGTCTGCTCCTCTTAACGTCGAGCGCCCTGTCGGTCACCGACACTTTAATCCTCTATAAATCTAGGGTCTAACATCGGGAACTAGCAAACAAACGTGAGTTAAGAGAGTTAAACAAGACGACGGTTAAATTATAAATCGCGAAACCTTTCGTAACCATTGTGTATCACAATTAAAGTCACCCGAGACTCGAGGACGAAACGTATTGTTCGCGGTCATTTCGACTAAATGCGGAACCCGAGATAAATTGAGGTACTGCGCCGATTATGAACGATCTTTAACGAAATCCACCCGAAATCGGGGTAGGAAGATCTGGCGCGTTAAAGTATTACGATGCAGATGAAGGAATAATACGAGTGTGTAAACACGTTAATTTGTTTACGAAAATCTGGGTGAAGAAACACGCGGTGGATTAACATAAGCGAAACGTAACGAGTTGCCAACGAACAACGGAGGCAGAATTTTTTCGGATATTTTTATTCTGGCAAAGAGAGCAAGCAGTGCTTACTTCTCGCAGGGAGAATCAAATATTTAAACTAAAACTTTCTTCTTCTTTTTTTTTTTTTTTTTTTTTTTTTTTTTTTTTTATATGAATTCTTTAAAACGTCAGAGACGAGATTCCATTATTGTGAATAATACCGTGGTTTGAAATAACTAGGAATAAATAGAATAAAAGCCAACTATATCTGACGGAAAATGAACGGATTCGTATCGCGCAATCGAAGCTTTATACGTCAAGGCTTGACTTTCCGACCTCGAAAACGCTGCGAGCGCAAAATACACAGGATCCTGATTGTAGGAATGTAAATCGGGAAATGTACCATAATCAGCATCTGTGGTCGCGAATCAGCTGTTGATAACGCGATAATCGGCGTGTTTTCAGAGCGACGTAGTACCAGAACAAGTGCGTCATTCGCTGCAAGAGTTTGCATTCGTTAAGACGACGAAAATGGAGGACAGGAATAGATAAGAGAAGAAAAAATTCTCTGACGATCCTCTTGTGATCGGTAATGAACCCAAACCAAGTACAAAGTATTCGCGTTTCGTCGAGATCTCTTCTACAGCCGTGCAAGTCGGGATCGTTTTTAGATCGCGTAAATTACCTCGATTATTTATCGGCGTTCCTCGCGGAGCGAGAGAAGAATATCTGGCACTCGATGTTTAGTCAACCGAAAGACCGTTTTGCGAAAATAAACGGTGGACGCCATGTGCGATTGCAGGATTCGATTGATTCGATACTAGGATACCGATTACGAGAAAAGAAAAAAGAAGAGCAGCAGAAGATAGGAGAGCCATTCTATGAACGTAACGGTTCTGCTTTACGTGTCTCACGAGCGTGATGTGGGTATTTTCCCGAGCGTTGGAGTCATTCATGGATCGTCGAATCGATTCGACAGCACGCTAACTGGTTTCGATATCGAATTGGAAAGTGTTCGCGATGAGTAGAGTAGTGTCATGCGTGTCACGCTATCGAGGCTCTAACTCTTTCAGGAGTGCGACCCCGCATGCGGGTAGAATGGAGGCTCCATATGGATTAAGGTCTCGCGGTTGCTGTTATGTCATTGAATATTCTCTCGAATTTTTTAACCGCAACGTCGAGGAATAGCTCGACAAAGACGACATATGCAACGTACATTGCAAATGGAAAGGTGTTTGATCTGGAGCAGCCTTTGTCGCGGGAAGTACTAGGTCATCCTACAAACAGTGCCGTTTCTTTTAGCTGTTTGCCTTCGAAGGAGAAATATTTAGCTTGAATTATTCAACCAACTCGAGAAACAGTAAATGAGCAACTCACGTACCTTAGACCTTTCACCTTAAATTGGAGCACATGTACGATAATTACCGAGAAACTGAATAAAGTAATAGCATGAAACAATGCTTATCACCGATCATCTAACTTCGTTCTTCTTTTCATTTTCTTTCCCCTTTCTTTCGTGTCGAAACGCAATCGAACCTGCTGATGGAACGTTAATTGCAAATCCTCGATATCCAACTGATTCCCTTCATTCCCACTGAAATAGACTCAAACGAATAAATTAAACATTAACGAAGTGAGTATTGAGAACGTCAACAGATTCCTTTCGGCAAATGCAGTGTAATTTCCATCCACTGAGTCGTTTTCAATGGAAAAAGCGTATTAAATTATGCGTGACCGTTCGTTAAACGCGTTTCCAATCGATTTTACGTCGTCAACCAGCAGGTATTCCAGGCTGCTTCAGAAAAGGTGTAACGTATATCTTCCGACTGGTCGTCCGTGAATGCCGTGATTCTAATGATTCAAGGCTACTATTGACAATCCACGACCTATTATTATTTTCAAATACAACGCTCAGCTGGGAACAACCTTGCGGTGCTACACGTTTTCTTCCACCTTTAATATCGACTGACAAGTGAAAAAGGGAGAATTTTCTTTTTTCAACTAGTTTGAAGATTGATATTAATCCTGAGAGCTGTTTAATTGAATAACGATTAGCATAAGTAGCTTACCGGGCTTTTATCGAACACTTAATTCCAATTTTATCGTTCAACGCTATCGATGATTTTATACCTATTTGCGATCGTTATCAACGAAGTGATCGTTATTATACGGGTATACGAAATAAATAAAATTAAAATTTTTCTCAAGGGAAGTTTTTGAGTATTACGTTATTTAAATATTTGAATAGCCTTTTAAAAGTTTAATGTAATAAACATATATTTGATGGTGGTATGTAGACGTAGAGGAAACTAATGCTTATAAATATTCTTTTCCGTCCTGATAGATTCAGATTTATTTGAGAGATTAACGGACTATATTAAATAGGAGAATATATGTATGTTGAATAATTCCGAGTATTTTATCGATGCGGGCCATTGAGGAAACTTCGAACACGTGTACCAAAGCACTGGCAGTGAAACCGTGCATGGTGGGGGTAAATATCGCGCGTCGTGCACGGACCAATGCTAGCAATCACTTTTACCGTGAAAATAGCCTTTTTTGAATAACAAATTTTCGGTACACTAAACAATAAATACGCAACATCGTCTTTCAATCGTCCCTAAAATGTCTTTAATTTCAAAGCTCCTTTTTTTTGGAACTCTTTAACTGGAATATAAATATGTACAGCTTTCTCAGATTTATAGGTTAGTTACAATAAGCAGCATGTTATGCTGCTACTTTATGACCCTTTTACGTTACTGATAATAAACGATAAGCTATTTAATTACATCTTGGAAACATAAAATTGACTTATTGATTGATACGTAAAGATTGTGTGTAATAAGAGTAGAAAATCATTGCATGTACGAACCATTGGTATAGCACAGCCAGAGACATAAGTAGAGACATAGGAAATGAGTGTACTTACCATTGAAACCATACTTCTCCTGGTTCCTCTTGACTTGATCAAGTCCTAATCCCTTCTCAGGTTCAACGTTAAAGTAATTTAAAACCTCGTCCACTGTCTTGCAATGGCCGTCCTCCATGGTTACCTCTTTATTAGTACGTCACTAATCTTATCTATTCAGTGGCTGTCCACGTTCATTCACACTGCAGTTTTCTGTAATTCCAACAAACGGTAAATTATAGATTAAAACGTTGAATCCTTCAAACAACGTATTCATTAATATCAGTATACGCACAAACAGACTGATATACATGATAGGTGCATAAAGTACAAATGACAAAAGTATAATTCATCGAGAGAAACTGAAAACACTAAATAAACAAATGAAATAATAGGACAGATATAAACGTTTCAATACATTTTAATTTCGACTATTCTGAAAATTCGGATAATTAAAAAAAACTAAAATCTTTTAAATAAATTGTACATTCTGCTTTAGAATTTTGCAAAAATTCACAATTCGAAGAAACGTATCGAAATAAATATTGTAATAAAGTAGCCTAAACAGGAACCACGAGAAAGTCACCGCGTGTTCACGATTACGATTCCAACCGCTTCAGGTTAAACCCTCGTCGAGCACCGAAACTTTTCAAAGTGTTCACACCGTGATTTTGCCTGATCGTTCGACACCAAATATACAACGCAGTTCAATAACGGGTGGAAACTCACCAGGGACTAGGACGAAGTATTCGTCGACGACGTGTCACAGAGAAATTACGTTACGGCTGTCGAATATTTAGGTTAGCTACAGGTCCCTAAGATGCACTCGAGCACACAGAACGAGAGAGAGAGAAAGACGGAAAGAGGAAAAATGAAACGAACTGGCACGAACAAACTTGCCGAACACTAAAAACAAAAGTTCTAAAATCGGGAAACGACGTATCACGATACGCGGGCACAGAAATTTGAGACACACGTCATTTTCTTTACGATATACTTTCCCTAAATGCTAAGCAAACCTCCTCTTCCGTGAGACTGACACAGCGAATGGCGAATCATTGCACACGTGCGCCACCTCGCGGAATGCGCCATTAACAAGTTGCAGCGTAATTGCCCGCGCGTTGTCTGCAATCTCGTTAACGTAAATATCAAGCTAATCAATAATATTTTAACGCGTTGCGATCTTTCGACATCGATATCTTTTTGTTTTAGAAGCCGTGGGGCGCCTGTAACAACGTTTAGTCCGTTCACTTTCGAGTTTCGTGAAAACTGCGTCAGAGTGCGGCGCAGTGTTCCGTAGGAAAATGCGTGCGAGTCGAATGAACTGAGCATGTGGAGCGACGCTATTGGCTGGATAGCGTTCGTCGAGTATGACGCACTCAGTTATTTTCAGTCTTCTGCTAGTCTATTTCCTTGGCGCGTATTTTAAGACATTCAAAGGACATCGTTATATTGTTATATAACTATTACTTTTATAATTTCATTTCGGCTACTTCGGTCCATGATTTACGATCAAATATGAATTTTCGCGCCGATCTGATATTTTGATTAATACGATGAATCGTTAATCAAATCGATCGATTGTTTAAGTCGTTCCGTTATATAACGACGTAGTCAGGTGCCGTAGATTGTATAAAATGTTTAAAACGTGTTACGTAACGAAGAAAGATTCTAATAAAGATTTCGTATTTTATATTAAAAATTATTCCGCATACAACCGATATAAACAAAAGATCTGGATTCGTTGTTACTTTTATCAAGCATATTTAGGTTATGTAACATATTAGTAGAAGCGTGCAATAAGCAACATTCACGACGAGTCTAAAATCGAGTTTACAACTTTCCACTGTTACAGCAACTGTAATTCATCGCGTCGCAATAACATTGGTCGTTAAAAGGAGCCGAGCATATCGGAATTATTTTAAACATCGTAAATTAGCAAGCTTTCACGACGCAGGAAACTACAGCAGATTCGCTTTAGTGCCGATAGACACAAATACTGAAAACAAGGACACTTTTATTAACCGATCTACTCGACGATAATTCGAAATTCCCGGGCAACCATCTTGCTCTGCGTCCCTAGTCATTCGATGACACGTTCTTAATATTACGTCGCACAGGAAAGGAAACAAAGAAAGAAAAAGAAGAAACGTAAAATGAAAACAAGACCGAGCATCAAGTCCGATCCATTCGTAAACCTCAAACCGACTATCGAAATACTTATTACCGCGAAACTTGTATCGACGAGTTTCCCTAAGTCACTGGATCGTCGCACGTTCAAGGTCAACGACGATTTAAAACCCGAATGGAGAGCAAAGGTCGTAGCCGGTGTAGCAAACGTCGAAGCCAAGGTTAGCTCTAAACTTAAGCGTGAATGGAAGAGCAGTGGTAGCCGGGAGAGTCGATTGGGGTTACGGTCGTCGAAATCGGTCATTAATGACTCCGTGTGTTCGGGACCAGTCTGTGATCCAGTTTCCACGAGTCCCGTAAACAAGGATTTCCGACGAATTTCCCAAAGAATTCCGAAGGTAAAATATTCCAAAGAGAGCTGAATGTCATGTTACGACCCCTTTCCCTTTCTCTCCGTCTCTCTATCTTCTCCTTACCCTGTCCGTTAGGAAAGGAAAAGAAATTCGCGCCAATTAACCCTTTCGACGCTACTGTACGCGAGTATCCCGCGATATGGAGTAACAGGAGCAAGTATCGATCATATCAAGAGTCACGGTTGGGAACTCGGAAAGAAGTGGCGCGCCAAAATGGACAGAGATGGTCGAGGCTGGTCGATTGGTCGCACGGGACTGCGGAACACTTGGGAACCGGTCCGAAACACCGGACGACCAGCTCGCCCGAACGCCCGGGACGCGACTAGCCGGCCAAATCGCGCGTGCCCCAGCGGACGATTTTAGCACATCTCTGACGACGACTTCCTAATTATTTTGGCACAGATGGCCAGCAGCCATTTCCCTGCCCCTCTGTCCAGCTCTCACTCGCACCAACTACACCTGTCTCTGTTCTACCGATTGCATCTCTTCCTCCTATCTACCGACATCTATCTCTATCCTCTCTTCTTTTCTTCCCTTTTTTTCCTACCGTTGCCAAGTACACGATTTTTTACTAACGCGTCTCCGTTTCGTTCATCTTCTGGGTTCTACTTTCGTTGACCTTCCACTTTCCAAGTTTACGCGCGATCTTCGCGAAAGCAAACACGTTCATCTAACTACGATCTCGTGATTTTGGCAATTAAATCCAAGTCTTTTAATCTCGTTTATTCCCTTTATTTCTTTTCCTCTTTGCTCTTTCTTCTGCGGGTAGTCGTAAAGGTACATAGACGCAGGCGGAGGCGGAGGAAGCAGAATACGAGGATAGGATGAATCATTTAAATTAAAACAGGCTTAAATGCTAATGGTATAATAGCGTTAGGTAATAGACTGGCGATGATATAATATTCGGGATGGTTGGCGGCGTGGCGGAACAGTTTCTATTTGAAGACGAGATGCAACACGGTGGACGGGCTATAAAGATAGGAAATGTAGTACGTTTGTTGGCAAACAAGTAGAGGTCGTGTTTGTAACGCGAGCCCCACATCGACACGTCCGATGAAGCAACATACGACGCTATGTTAGTTTGGCTGACTACTTAAGCTAACGATACACTTTGAAGTAACCAACAAACGTTGTACGTCGACTTCGCGTACATCACTAAATACTTCTGGCAACCCGAAACAGAGACCGTAGAACGCGAAAAATGATATTTCGACGTGCACAGGGGAACGTTACCAAATTTATCCTCGATCGTATCAACTCTTCCGAGCTATCTAATTTATCGAATTCCCTGTTAGATGCTAGCCTTAGAATTTCGCACAATCTCGGAACGGATTCGGTGGAAATAAAAATTTCCAAAAATTTCCAATTCCGCCAAGGAATCCCTTCGATCGTTATCAACTGGCTAGTCCATCGGTCACTGAACACGAAACGAAGCATCGAGGACGAGGCGATCAACACACATGCTATCCCTTGCGAAAAGTAGACGTTAGATACCGTTGAGGTACGATCTCTCACGCTGTCCATTAAAAGGTCCACAATAAAACGGTTCACGGCCGCTCTAGGCCAGTCCCTTTCAGCTTAATCCGTCACACAACACTTCTCGGTCGATCGTCCATGATTCGTTTTCTATCGCTGCCATGGATTTCATTTCACACTGTGTACATGTATCATCGTCACAAATGCACTATCAGGTGTCTGGGAAATCTGCTGTGTTCACCCGCTGGTGGTGCTCGCGCGGCAAGCAGACTTACCAATGCTTCTCTTCTTCGTATTCTTCCTTAGCTTCTTCTTTCACCGGATCCAATCCCTTCTGGTTGTGTCGCGGTGAAACGAAACCGGCACCGGTACTACGGCTGGGTCCCGGTCGCACTCTGCGATTCTGCGATCGGCCGCGCGAGTTTCGTGTACGACGAACCGGGGGTTGATAATAAAAAAAAAAAAGAAATAGAAAACGACGAGTGTGTCACACTGCGAAAACTTGCGAGGCTTCTCCGTTGATACGACGATCCCGTTACAGGCTCGCTACTCCTCCCTGAACATCGTACCGTGAGAACGCGCGGTTTCCTCTCTTCCTTTTGCTATCCTCTTTACATGAAGGGTGTCGAGGGCGAAAACAAACAAACATTCAAAGGGCAACGCCTGCGCTGCTGAACGAAACGAAGCGACGAACCTCGCCGAAATTCCTTTAAATAGTCCGTAGGCGTCGCTACCTGGCGGCGAGACACCGAACGAGGGAAACTCTGGCCGGAAGCCAGTGGTCCCGGCGGCGGCCGCACAGCCTCCCGGTTCGCTTGTCGTCGTAGTTTTTTCCATTTAACCTTCGAATTTGACCAGCAGGCATACGGATTCGGGAACTAGCTCACGCCGCCTGCTACCACGAGCCGCGAATTTTCCACCGATCGCAGAACCTTGCTCCTCGGCAGACTTTCTCCGCCGACTTCCGCTACCAGGACACCACGCTCCGCATCGCGGATATCCTGTGCAAATTTCTCGCAACCCTCCGTCTCGCCTATGTTTTCTCCTTCGAATTCGTTTCTTCTCTCAGAAGAATCCTCGGAAGAGTCATTTAACCATAACAGAGGACACGCCTTCTCTCCAGATACGACATCACTGGTATTTACGTCTTTTCACACGATGCAAGGGGGAGGAACTCGATGACCTCCAATAGAGTAACATGGAAAGAGCTCAAGGTCCCATAGGCGGCAGTTTCGGGATTATTAAAAGGAAGAAACTCGTTTTGAGACACTAAACGAATGTAACCTTGAAATTTCCCTTGCGAGAACTCGTCTGGATCCTATACTGGCTTCCTATATTCGGAGAGACTAAATAAAAAGCATCCTCGCTTCATTTTCTATTTTATAAAATCACATTTTCGAATATTCATTACGTGTCCCTGAAATAGGCGCTGTTTCATTTGACATGATTGGTAGGGCAGAGAAACGAGGAATAAAATAAAAATTTATTCAGACGCGTGCGAATTTCCACCTAGTCGGTATCCCGTGAGATAAAGGGGATTTGGACAAAGCTCTTATTGGAAACGTTCAAGGTACGCATTTTTCTCAAGATCGAAAATAGGTGGTTGGCGCATGTCCAAATGCGATATCAGTTAGAGCCTCGAAGACAATCCATCGACTGCGACCCCAGGCGATGGGAGCATCGTGGGACATTTATTATTCGGTGAATGATTAGCGACACTCGGGTCAATCGACCATCGAACATGGCGATCCATCGATCCTCTTCCACGATCGAGGATCGCACGGTTGGCGAACCTTGCTCGTTCCTCTCGTGAAATCCGCGGCTAGTTACGTAATTATGGTCCAATACGCGGCGAACCTAAAATAAGATCGTGCCATTTTCGTTTCTGTAATTGTTCCGCACTAATTTCGCTCTCGGGACTCGTTGTGCCGAAAAATCGACCGACCTCCTGGCCGGCGTTCGGCCCGGAACCCCTTCCAATAGGAAATCGCTCGCCAACGTTCAACGTTCTTGTCGTTTCCTGCGAAAATTTTCCATTCGTCGATTTCGTTCATCGACGTATCCGATCGACGATCTGAACGTTCGGCTTTCAAGGTCAGAATTATAAGCAGAATCACAGACTCGTTTATCGATCACGAACTTTCGTTCAAAGTTTAATTGAAACGGACTTTATTAACCCCTCAGCCATGACACGTTCGAAGAAGAGACGTAATCGACGAGGATCCCGCGTGTTGCTCGAAGAACGAACTTTTCAACCGGATTCCTGGCGTCGAGTTGGCCTATCGTCGCTGACTTTAGGAGCAGTGGGTTCCAAGAACAAAGAAGAATTACGAGTGAAGCACATTGGAAGCGTATAATTGCCTGTCAGATTTTATGTTGGCGTAGGAACAATGCGATCTCGCGTAGAGGTCTAGTCTTCTGAATTACCATAGCTATACAGCATTCGTTTGTCCGTTCATCCGTTCATCCGTTCGTCCAAGATTATGTCAACTCGGTAAGCAATGAGTTACGCCCAACCAAATTTACTGGCTATAGATACAAGAGTTCGTGATCGAGGGATTAAACCTGTGATTAATTACGCGACTCATGCTTCCATCTCGTCTTCGGCTCTGCGAATTAACCTAACGTAAACCCAACGAAATAATAACGATCCATTTTGATTACGCTACAATGGTACGTGCACAGTACTACAGTGATACGTGGTTATGCTACGGTAGTGGAAGAAGAAAGGGTAAATAGAAGAGCAATTGGAATTTCCATTGCAAAACAGATTCGATACCATCGAACGGTTGAGCTTTGCCTCAAAAGAGGGAGCTTCCATTTCCTCCATAGCCGGTTCTCGTGCAACAGGGTTCGCGAGGACGCGTACCAGGAACATTATTCATAAATAGGAGCAGAGAAGAAGCATTAGCCGCCCACGCGATGGCGCTAGAGCACGCAGCCACTAGAGTGTGAAGCCTCGTTCACGTTGATCTAGTTACCGGTGATGTCCGTTGACTTCGAGTTTGTTTTATTTTTATGTACTCGAAGCGGGAACACCCTAAAACCGCCTCAAAGATCTCCACTTTTCTGTACAGAATATTTAACGCTAAATGTACCGGTACTTTACACATACCTACTCTTACCATAAGGGGTCAAATGACCCCTCGTGGTACATAAGGTATGCAAAGAACTTCTCTCGATAAAAATTAAGTTAAGCAAAATTAAATTAAACAATCAGATAATATAAGAACTTACAGAAAGTCAGATGAGCGAAAGAAATAACAATAAATGTACAATTACGAAGTAAATTTTTTAAAGACTCATTTGACTCCGCTTGGCACGTTTAGTGTTAAAACAAAAACAGAAGAAAAAAGAACATCGAAAAAGTGACATTAACTGTCCTTCCCTCGAAAAATTCCAAAAATTTCGAAACTACCGAGATCTCACATTTTACTCCGCGACGTTCAATTATAACCTAACTTTTGAATAAAGTAACGATGCTTGGCGAGCTTGTTGCATGCGCTCTTTCGCGCATGCGCGCGCGCTGTTGGCCTACGACGAAGTAGTAAAGAATCTGCTGACACTCGAAAGCTACTCGAGGAGATACCCCAAGTGGAGAAAACGGGGTATCAGCATTGGAGAAGCGACTAGACCCGAATCGAAGTCTAGAGCAACGGAGCACCGTGGATAGAGCACGATGAAGGGAGCATCGTGAACGGGGCTTAAGAGCACGAATTGCGGATTGCGGCCGAAAGGGAAGAAGAAGGAAGAGAAGAGCCGAGCAACGGTCAACGTTCTGCTTCTTGCGCGGATTCTAAATACATTTTAATATACGAGCGCGTGGTGGCCGACTCGCGTAGCGTTCGTCGTCCATGAAAACGTGGTACGCGTTAAATCCGTTCCATCCAGGCCAGCTGATCGAGGCGAGGGCCTTCGCATCGCGCGGAAAATCGGAAATAAATATATTAGCGGCCGATCGGAAATAAACTTCGTGCCGTAGCGGGGCAAATGTGGAATATATTGAAACGAAAACTCGATTCCGGGGAAATACCGGTGACTTACGGGGATTGTCGCGTCCTCGTATGGAACGAAGGAACGAACCAGGTCGATTATGTGTACCATCGGGATTTTCCAAGAAATTTCGGGGTATTCGCGATGTAACGATTCGATGTGGTAAAATATTATAGGTTATCAGCGCTGATATCAAAATTGGGGAACCATACGCTACGCTAGGGGGTAGTAGGGGTGAAGGAATGGCGCGAAGTTTGCCTGAAAATTCCACGAAAAATCTATGAAAAATCGCGTGTACCATCGGGGTTTTCCAAAAAATTTCGGGATATTCGCGATGTAACGATTCGATGTGGTAAAATATTATAGGTTATCAGCGCTGATATAAAAATTGGGGAACCATACGCTACGTTAGGGGGTAGTAGGCGTGAAGAAATAACGCGAAGTTTGCCTGAAAATTCCATGAAAATTCCATGAAAAATCGCATCTTCATTCTGGAAATTCAATTAGGTTGATCCAGTTTAATCTACGAATATTTATCCTTCCGAGATTACGTGCAACTGGACGACTTTCTTCTCCCTAAATTAGAGTTTTCACTAACGACCATTAAACATCGTATAACATACCGATTAGAGAAAATCCTAACGACCATGAAATAATCTTAATACCTCGATGCAGAAAATGCGACTTTATTTCGCCACGAAGAGACAATTTTATAGTCGGACGAGCTCTCGAGAGATAATCGTTTACATACTAAATCGGTCGCTGCGAGTAATCAGCTTTTGCCGCGGATAAATATACAGGCAAATAGTCTATTCGCGAAACGAGCGCGAAATGCAAGTGGCAAATCGCGCAGAATGAATTTTTCACGGAAGAAGAGAAATTTCGCGTGCACGATGATCTCATTGCTGAATCGCCGAACGATAAGTCCACTGCACGGAAAATAAGCGCGACTTTCACGAGTTTATCCAAGATTCTGCAGTGCCGTTTTTGCAAGACGGCGGAAGTCGATGGAGCTATCGAATAATCCCGTGAAAGGTACACAGTCGGTGTTCTCTCATTATGACCGACAAAAATAGACGTCGTTATTTCGTCGCTTACTCGGAGCCGTGGTTCAAAGCATGACGTTATTTTTAGGTAAAACATAAAGTGTTACGTAAAAGTCGAGCAGCGTACCAACCTTTCGGGACATCCTCGCTTTTCCTACTTTACACCTCGCTTATCGCCAACCCGCGAATTAAAACCTCGCTGCGTTTCTCGATTTTACCATAAGCAGAATTTCCCGTTGTTATCGTTGCAATGATACGTAACAAACGCAGCTAGCCAGAACTCCGCTTTCTAATTTCTAATTCCAAGAAACTATCCCGCGCTCCGACTACATTTATGACAACGTTTTTACGCAATGCCAAGTTTAACGCATACCAAACTAGGCAACTCTGTGCTACTCGTTTAAGAAATTATACCTAATTGAACGACGGAAATTTCTCGTCTTCTGGATTCCCTGGGTTCACGGTTAGCGATGGAAGTGGAACAAGATGTTACGAGCGATATCGATCCAGATCTCGATGTATTCGCGTATTCGCGATCCGACTTCAGCGTCAAGCTCTGCACCTAACGAGGTTCTATTAAGTGGAACACGTGTTCCGTAAATTTTGATAGCCCGCATTAACGCGAATTTCACTGGGCAGACCCTGAAAATAGAGTCGGACGCGCGCTAGCCGAATCCGATTTTATTTACGGACGTTTTTATAAATGAAGTGCTAAGCATCCACGATGACACTGGACGTCGGCTCCGGATGATCCATAGGACCTGTCTCCGTCGCATCTTCGAGCGATAAGGAAAGACGCTATTTCTATTGGCGGAAAGCCGCTAGGGAGTTCACGAGGAAGCATATTAAGCCGACTAGACGTTCCGAAGAAAAACAAACCCGTTGGCAGAAATTTAAATTTCAGTGAAAATTTGCGTTAAATTCGCCGGCATTTATTTTACTTAAACAACATAACAAACGATATCTTTGTTTGCCCGCTCGAATTTCATTCCCGCCGATTTGCGTGAACCATTAATCCTCCACGACTCATGGCACGTGTCAAATCTGACATCGATTGTCAATCTAATTATCAATCCGATATTTGCGATAATTGTCCAATTGAACCTTCGCCTTTCTGAAGCTGGCGAAAATCACTCGAATATTTAGTGAAAATTCTTCGTCGAATATTCACCTTCCACATCCTTCACACTTTGATTTTACTCCGTCATTTTTAGTTGTTCGTCAACGGAAAATGGCGAGGACGAGAGAAGAGGAAATTTCGCGAAAATGCAGTGAATCATCGAGGAACTCGTAAAACGGGTAGCTAGCACGGAGGTAGATAAGAGAAGCAGGAAAAAATCGGCAGCAGCCGCGACCAAGACGCAGAGTAGTCGAGCCAAGAGATCACGTCGAACGCGAGACAAGCGGCCGGCGAAGATTTACAGGCGAGGCATCGGGAGATCAAAGTTGAGACTTGGGATGACAGATAGGGGTTACAGGGATGCAGAGCGCGCGAGATACGTCTATTCTGGATTCTGGCAACAATAATGCCCGCCAGGGACAGCGAGTGGATCGAGAGTAACACGCGCGCCGCGTGTTCCCGCAAACAACTAATGACGCGGCCCGTACAAAGGCCGTCCGTTCTAATTTCGTGTTATCCTGCCGGTTGCCTAAAAATATAAGCCCGACGCCTGGGTACGTTCACTTTTTAACGAGGAAGCGGAAAATCTCGCGAGTCGAAGGACGCCGGAAACGGCGGGGCAACATCGCCGCAGACTTTCCTCGGGGTTGACGATACCAGGGTCTCAGACTGGATTCTGCTCGCACCGGGATTCTTGACAGCGATTTACCGGCGAAATAAATCTCATCGACTCGTGTATGTATAATCTGGGATTCGTTAGGAGCTTTATTACGACTTTCCGTTGCTTTCGCTTCTTCTCCGGGAAGATGCGGATCACGTTCCACGAATTTCGCTGGACATTGGGTTCCTTCTTCGTTATGGTACGGAGAAAGGTGTCATTGGACGAGCTCGACGAGAGATATACGAGTCGCAGGTTTCCTTCGGGAGATGAATCTGGTGAAGAATATGGAATTACTGGGGTGGAATCAGTTATGGTGGTTCCTCCTGGTGGTTCCTTAGCGTTTGGATATTTAAGCAGCAAGTCTATCGATTCGATATACACCTCGCTAATTAGACGTAATTATTCACCACGTCACGGTAATCCTCGAGACAAAAAAAAGCAGCTGAAAATTCACGCGTTCTACCGCTGAAAATTATACCGATTCCTCTACTCCAACTTGAGACCGAAAATTCTACCGATTCCTCTACTGTAGCTTGGGACCAAAAATTCTACCGATTCCTCTACTCCAGTTTGGGACTGAAAATTCTACCGATTCCTTTACTCCAGTTTGAAATCGAAAATTCTACCGATTCCTTTACTAAAGTTTGAAATCGAAAATTCTACCAATTTCTTTACTCCATTTTGAAATCGAAAATTCTACCGATTCATTTACTCCAGTTTGGGACCGAAAATTCCACCGATTCCTCTACTCTCAAACTGGAGCAGAAATCCTCGACCCAAAACTGCTAATGAGGATTATCACGATCGAATGCAACATGTGACCCCTCTGCAACGAGACGATCCTCTCAACGTCCATAACCGACGCAGACTTTAAATCTTCACCAACCCCGTAACTATTACCCTCGTCTTTCTCAGCAGTGGGAAGAAATCTGTTTCTCGGAGAGTACATCTCGAGATCGTATAAACACACCTTGAAGGAGGAACAACAACGGGTCTTTGGCTCGTAGCGTTGCGTCACGGCGTTGCATTCCTTCCGGCCGGAAGTCTGGGACAGGGAGTCGCGACGTCTGTGAAGTGGGCCGTGCGAGCCGCGAATCGAGTCGCGATCGGCCCGTGTCGATTTGGGCGCGGTCCTGGCCCCCTCTCCGCCCCCTCGCGACCCACGTTTGCTTTCAGGGTTAACACGGTGGAATATCGGTGCCGCTTATGTAAAATCTTGTACGAGTAACATTGGCATTCTAATAATAAACACGGCAATCAGGCCTGGTCCGCAGCGTAGAACGCGTTCATTACCTGCCCGCGTACACAGCCGCAGTCAGAGAGTAATTTGCGATGCAGAGAAGATCCCGCCGCGTTAGAGGTGCTTACGACCTAAACTAAAAATACGTAGGGGTCCGATCAACGGCCAACTGGGCCAGTGAAGTAACCGTAGCTCAACGTCCCAAATATAGTCCGACATCTGTACATACGGCCGAGGAGTGCCGATAGTTGGCATCCGCGGTCATGTACAACACCAGCGAGAGTATAATAGCGGCTGTCACCACGATTCCCTAATAACGTGCCTATCATCGGCTACCGATTTTTCCTTTCCAATTTCATTTTTTCCATCGGCTAATTTTCATACGCGTCGTTGTTCCCCAGTCACCGATTTGCTTCCTTCGTTCGCTAGAAACTGTCAAACGAAAACTCGCAGAGTCAGTGGCGATCGCGAAGACTCGGCATGGTAGTGGTTTATTTTAGGCGAATTCAGGGTAGCTCGAGTGGTGTTTGGACCAACGTAACTTAGTTTGGGGATGAAAGCGAAGTTTATTCCATTCGGAATACTCCTTCCGATCGATTAAACTCTGTCTAGTATGGAACGCAGGGATCTTAATCTAGCGAATTTTAATCCTAGCAGACGTAATCGCGGTATAATAATGCATAGAGGTAAACTTTCTCCGAGAAAGAAAATGGCTTAATACTAGAACTACCAACCCAATCAGAATGACTGGTCCCAGAATTTTCCTTTTTGCAATCACCGAACACATACACCTGCTTTAAAAATAAAATTGGTATCAACTCGTATTAACCCTTTGCACTCGAGAGGTGACTCTCAGTCACCATTTAATCAGATTCTAAAGATCGACGTTAATTAATATATCAATTGAAAATTACCTAACGATGCGTGGAATGTAGAAGAAAAATAACTCTACGTCTTAATTTGCATACGATTTCTCATTTACCGTTTAAAAAATATCGTCTACTCTATGACAGAAAGTCTTCGAATTACTATTTTTCTGTAACGAAAAAGTCGTCGAGTGCAAAGGGTTAAGAAAGAACTGTAATCAATATATTCACTCGTATTCATCGTACCGCTGAAATTACTATAATCTGTGCACGTTATAGTTAGGTACCCATCGGTAGTTCTAGCGTTAACAGGATTCTGTCACCTGCTCTGAAGATATAATTCGCGTCCTCGAAATTCGAATGTTTAGTCGAAATTTCGAAAATTTCGTAGCTCTTTGGACCGGAATTGGAACGCCGATCCAACGCGAATTTCGCGAAACGTTTCGCGCGGATCGACGTTTCTTTGCCGAGAGCAGCCGAAGTGCGAACTTTTCGCGAGATCTCGTCAGAACGGACCGTTGCCAGGAACTTAATTTTGCGATTTTCGCTAGCAGCGATCCTCGTGCTAGATCGTTGCCAGAAAACCTACACTATCGTACGTCTGCTTTAATTCGACCCACGACGACACGTGCAACGTTTATAAATAAGTGGCACGCGATTGTTTATACGTCGATATTGACTGACGACATCGTGAAAGTGGTCGCGGACCATGATCGTTGGTCTGCATCACGCGTCTTGATGCGTATCGTGACCGAGGCACCAGTGGAAACGTGCCTTTCCCGTGAGACATCGATGGATCGAGCTGGCGACACAACGGAGGAAGGAAGTAGGGTCGACTTTCAAGGAAAATCCGATACAACGTGTACAATTTATATATACAACCATGTTCTGGGGTACCGGTCTCCTTTCGTTCCTTTTTCTCCATTTTTACTGCGAGGTAGGATAGTTTGAAGGACACTGGGCAGCATGGAAGATCAATTCGGGGGAAAGAGGCGACGCAGTGGATCGTTGATTCGATATTATTGAGAAAAAAAAAAAAAATTTCAGCACAAAGGGAAAGATAATAAAAAGATAATAATAACGAGGAAATGAAAATGAAGGCATCGAAGGGATGCCGATAAAAAAGTAATTATCGAAAGGTGACGAAGAACGACTAAAAAACGGTATTAAAATTAACACGATAATGAGCGGCTATTAATTAGACTTAGAATATATCGTAATTTCAACGGGGACTTTTATAACTTTATTCCTTTACTTCTTTGTTGAGGTAAAATTACAAAATATCTTCAGCTTCGTCTCACTTCGAAGAGCGAGGAAACGAGAGTTTTGTAAGAACGTGACGAATTCCGCATGACCAGTACACGCAGCACGGAAAAAGCAAAACATAGGAAGGGAAGAAGAAAGGAACGGAGCCAACGTAACCGCGGTTGGCGAGGTTTCAGAGATTACGTTTATAGAAGAATATTACGTAGGTATGCGGACTCGCTCGCACAGAGATACAAAACGAAAATAAAATTCCCAACGACATAATCGGAACCATAAATCACCTAACCACACCGACCTCTTGCCAATTTTCGCTAAACCCAATCGTCGAACAACTTTTTCTCACACCACGACGCGAGAATCATCCCTGGTGGCTAATGGGGCGAAAGAGACCGCGAAAATGATTCAGGAAGCGAGAGAAATAAAAGAAAAATCGGATAAAAATGGAGGAAAAGGAAGGAGAAAGAAGGGTCACAGTGAAGCTCGCCGTTGCCTGTCATTACACGTGCTTGCGGCTGAACGAAAGCACCGAGTAGCTCTATTTTTACGTCGGGTAAGAAATCTGTCTGCAATCAAACACGTGGCGCCTGGAGAACCCACATCCGCCCTTACCCACGACCGCCTATCATTTTACCCTTTTATCTCTCCACTTACTAACCCTTTAACGACGATTTGGAAGCGTCAAAATACAAATATACGTATCAACGAACGTTTCATACTCGATATTAATAGTAACCCTCGTAGAAAGTAGCGTATCACTTTCTTTTCTATTGCACGATGTAATCTACAACAGACTTTTGCAACGGTCAGTGAAACAATCACGGGTATCGCCAACGTCCTCAGCGTCTGTTCGAGCCACTGAACTGTCAAAGGGTTAATAACATCATCGATGATGGTACCCGTGTTGCGACAAAGAGCGGTAACGAATGGTAACCAAGATTCGTGGGACAAAATTGAAAACGACGCAAAAATGGAAGCTGGCAATCGGCGAGGATGAGCCGCGGGAAACGCACGAAACGATCGCGTGACGAAATGGCAGCGAAATGACAGGTATTGTCCGCGGTCCTAAATTATTCGATGTTCCCTGCGGCCGCTACGGGCGGGAATCTTTGGCAGGTTCCGAGCAACGGCGACGTGGAGGAAACGCAGAAAACTCTCATCTATCATGTCGAAACGTGTTACGTGCGAAAATAGTCGCAAGGATACAGCGAGGTCGGACTTGGCGAGAGAGTGGACGAGATGCCGGCGTCAAGGGTGCGCGCGGATTATCGCGCGTACGCACCACTTGACGCGCCACTGTCGTCCGCCATTATCGCGTTCATTGCTTCGAGCTATGGATACATGCCTTCGTAAATATACGACGATTTCGAGTAAAATCGGAGATCCTAACATCAACGCGCACCTAAATTCGAACCCTTAAAAACGCGAAAATTCCAATTACATTATGATCCACGATCGTGAAAGAGGTAATTTTCGAAAATTGGCGATTCCTGAATTGGGATCCCCGTAATTCCTGAGCGAATGTAAGGATGTTCTTTTTGAAATGAAAGATGCGTTCGAGGGTGACCCGACGTGTAAAGGCTGACCGAAAATATGGCACACGATTTGCTCGCAGGAAGGACATAGTACCTTAAGTGCATGTGCACTTACGTTCGATATAATTTGCCGAATAATACGTTAGTCAGCTGTTATGTTTACGCGGGAAGTTTACGAGATTTTTAGTAATGATTGTTATTAATATAGACTATCAAGATTCCCCAACGATTCTCGACAAAGAGCGTTCACTTTCGGGTCCACTGTATTTTTAACCGAGAGGTGTAACTCTCGTTACCAAACGCGTTTTAATTTATCGATAGTTTTTGCAAAACGATCAAGACAGGGAACGCGAATCGTATAAAATATTTATCCCATTAAATCTTACTCCTATTTGTTTTCTTTCCGCCATTTTTCATTTTTACCGACTATACGGGAAACGATCCGCGAGCTTCGCGGTTGGTCCTGCGAGTAACGTTCTCGTGTCGAGACCGAAACTATTCATAGAAAATTATGGAAGTATTTATAAATAGCGAGCAGTAGCACAACCGCGATATAAAACGTTCATTGTTAATATCCGATTCAACGCAGTGTCTAATCACTGCCACGAAACGAAACAACTGTGGCTCCACGTAGAGAGAATCACGTGGGACGAATTTCCAAACGGAGCTTATCTTAACGATTTTCCTCCACTCACCTTTGAATTTGTGGCATCGCTTCGTGGTCCATTCCGTGCGAAAGATGTTAAGGATAAGATTGTAGGAACTGGTCAAATGTATTCAGGAATGCGAATGATTTTCATTTTTCGGAGGTGCAGCAGCAGTGGGATGTAGTTAGGTGAAATCATTACGGTGTTAAGTATTCTGAAATAATAAAATTTTGATTAAATAAAATAAAAATGAAATCTTTATTAGAACTTAGAGATAGTTATAACGCGTTATATTTGAGAAGTTACATATTTTCGAAAGACAGACTCGATACGTTTGAAAATTCTTCTGAAAATAAGAATATTCATTGACGGTTCGAACGGAGCAGAATCTGTTTGAATAAGACGAATATGCTCGGGAGTATTTATAATTCTATGCTTCTGTTAAAACGTTGGATTATTTTTGCGTGCCTTGAATGATGAAGAAAGACGTAACGTCTGCCATTCTAAGATAGACAACGCGAGGGAAAGTGTCTAATGCGATATTCGGTACTTAGCGCTAATAAAATCCGTATTCCGACGTGACGTATTCGCTTCTCGTTAGAATTTAAACCGAAACACGCGCATGCGTATAACAGATGAAACGCATATGGAATCGATCGACTTTGGTCTCGCGAGAAAAATCGTAAATTCGTATTTTAATTGGTTATCGGGTAAAAATTCGCGTTCCGAAGGGAAACGTCATCTCGATAGTCGTTGACGTGTGATTTTTCTCTCTAAAGAAATCGTGACGTCACGATATATCCTTGAAAGAGGTGCTGTAATGGCCGGTCAAGCCTACGCTCTAGGCCAGGGGCTAGGCTAGGCTATTTCCGCTATTCAGCTTATGGACAAAAATAGTCCTAGAGAGCTTTCGAACAAGAAGCCGCTGGGACCTCTGCTACCCCTCCTTGGGAGAAATGATTTTCGTACTTCCGTGACTTCGGTGCAACTTCAACCCTATCCCATCGTTAATTTCCTTTATGTATGCGAATTTCCAGAAAAGAACCTTTTTCGTTCTCCACGAGCTTGCACTCGTTGTTTCCTTCCTTTTAAACTCGTGATCTTTGTATCGAAGATCAACAGGCAAGAAGCGTATTCCCGATGCATCGTGAACGGATGCTCGTTGCGATCTTTTCCCCTCTGCAGTTCTCTATGACTAATCTTATCCATGTCATGCGTCACGTTTAACGACCCATAAATTCGCAACCCGATGATCAAGAAAGACAAGATTCTTGGCGGTGGTTAAATCTGTATCGATGTTACTCGGATTTCCTTCTCAACTCTGTTCTTTCCTTTATTTTTCTTTCTCTCTCGACTTTCATAATCTCCCTTAGATCTTGGAGAAACGAACGAGCCCTGGACTGGTTCCGTGGCAAAGAAACAAACGATCTTCGTGGTTGAAATCGCGACATAATTACGCTCGTGTGATTGTAGGCGCGTTTACCATTATTTAGGTAATTGGTGCAAGCAATTAATCTCGCCGCACCCACGTAATCGCGTTACTCTCTGTCAGCGCATGCGCGCGTTTCTCCCCGTTGAAAACGGCTATTTCCACTATCGGCGACGCGCGACAGGTGCTCGGTCCATGCCAAAGCAAAAGCGCAGCCTGGCCCACCGTGCTCGTGAAACACTACAATTCTTGGCTGCACGGATTTCGAAACCGTGAGACCAGAACGCCGACGTGGGTATTTTCAATCGTCTCTTCTTTTTGCTGGCAGTCCGTTCAACAGTCCGACCGACTCGCCTCTAGTCCTGGCCGGACCGATAGGTGAAGGCGATCGAATCGAGTCACCTCTCGACGTATTTTTGGGCAGCCACGTGATACCGTTCTCCACGCTCTGCGCGGCTGACAAAGTAGTCCGAACGATCGAATTTGCCTCTAAGCTCTCGTTAATTAAGGCTCTTTGCGAATTACAAGTTCCCAAGCCTCGATAATCCCGAGATCTATGGACTAGCTGGATTTAGGGATTCGGCGAGGTCAAGAATCGAGGAGATTTAACGTTCGCGCGATGTAGAACGAGGATAGATCGATCTTATAATCGTGGAATAGATTTCACATTCGCTAGTTACCTACTGTGCCAATAATACGTAAATTGCGTTAGATTTGGAAGAGGGTATCGGTTTATTGGAAGTTAGCAGGTATATGGAGGGGAGTGTACACGCTATAGCCTCTATGAAATCAGCCGGCCATCCAAGGTTACCGAACGGTCCATCCCCACCACGCGATTTACGATACCCCCACCCTTTAGCTAACTTGTCCACTTCAAAAAATATACGCATAGAGGGAGAGAATTGCTTTAACGACCGATTAAACGGGTATCAGAGGAGAGTGACAGCCAGTAATTAACTTGGATGAGCAAGAAATGTCGAAGGAACAATAGTCTAAGGTGGTTCTAGGCTGGCGATATAAATGGTACTCGATGGAAGGAGAAAATAGCGAATTTGGTTAACCCAGTTCCATAGACCTCGTTCCTGGCGCTCGCGACCTTTACATCTGTCGTTGGTTCAAACCGAACCCAGAGCGACAGAGAGTGGGATCCACCTCGAGATCTGTTCCACCTGCCACCGGACACCAGTGTGACCAGGCTGACCGTCCGGCAGCACGCCCACACAAATTGCTACTGCGTTATTTCGAGTGTTTTAGCCTTGGGTGGCGGCCAGAGAAAACTTTTGAAATATCGGGGAACGTTTGGCCTCTTCCTCGGCTATCAGGGTTTCGAGATAAGTACAAAGTAGCACAAAGTGGTTCGCGAGTAACTGCAACGAGTTCGCGGCGAGATCACCGTTTCTTTTCGCAGCACCATTGTCTCGTACCGTAGTTCGTCATCGTTCGTGGCTGGGAAATCTATGATAATATAAATGCGTGTCGGTATAGTCACTTTGTCGACGGTTTTACTAAAACATCTAGGTTGTCACTCTTTTAACGAGCTTTTAAAATCGAACATTGTTTCACGCTGAGGATCGAAGTCGTTGTTCTAGAGCGTGGCTGTCGAACCGTTTGCCAAGAACGCATTGAAATTTACGATACAACTCGTCACGTGTCGTTTATCCCTTGTTTCCGTTTAACGCTGCAATCGTGGCATTCGCGAGAGCCCTTAACAAACTACGTGTAACTCGAGTTCTCTCGAATGACTTAGACGACTAAGGATGTCATCGACAGCTCCTGCCGGATACAACGCAATCGCAGTATTGACAATGTTTTCCCTCTTTCTTTCTCGAGTATATGAAATGTATTCGACCTTAAAGCATGCTTTACATAGCAAAGTGTTAGAGTTACGCTGTACTTGACAAAACATGTCAGAGTACGAGAAAGCTCGAGAAAGGAACTTTCCAAATGCTGCGCCCAGCGTTGTTTGGCAGCGATTGACGGAGACGCGATCGATGAAAGGTAAAGAGCTTTCTATGGACATGTCTCTGTGTGTACGCGTAAGAGAAAAAGAGAAAGTATGATAGAAGAATGGTCGAATCGTCGCAGATGTAGGAATAATCGGATTTTTACAAGTGCATAGAGCTTTGGCACAACGGTTGATAGCTTCCTTGACGAAAACGGGCTCTGGCCCGGAACGCCGACAAACCAGAACGAGAAATAATAATAACAGCTCACGCAAAGATTCCACTCGCGATTTCGATCTAACATTTAAATAGATTTTGCTGCTGGTGTTCGTGAACGAACGCGAGAAAGGAAGACAGAGACACAGGCACTCCTTCTGGGCTGGCTAGCACGCCGGAAATCAAACCGAAGCTTGCGTTACTTTCTCGACATTTTCATTCTTCTTTTACCTCTGCTTTCTCGTGCACTGTTAGTCCGTAAGATAATCGTGTCGGAGGAAGTTTATCCAAGCTTGTCGACTGAGGAATGTATCTCTTTAGAGAACATCGTCTTCCTTGGACGCTGCGCTGTTTCTACGACGAACTTCATTCTCAATAGATAGTTTCAGTTAGTATAATCTTGCATGGCACTGTATTCCTCCAAGTGCAAGAAGTAAAAATAAAGGAACATCGCCAAACGAGTAAACAATAAACTACACGGTTATTTTATTTAAAAAATTCTAACGAGAGATATTGTCTCGTAAGTTGAAAATAAATCAATTTTCGTTCCATTTATAATAAATAAAATAATATACCACTGTGAAATGCGACGAACTTGGAACTGAATTCTTAATCTGTGATCTGGATTCGCTTGCTGCACATTCATACGCAAATGAATTTTATATCCGAACAAACGTTTCCCAATTGTTATAAAACAATTTGATTTACGATTTACGGAATATATCAATTTTATAGCACACGTTACTGTTATTGCAAATAACGGATTACCTTTGCTGGTCACAATTTACACGATTGCAGTGACGTCGCTAACATTACCAATTGCGTAACAGCTCGATATTGCTCGATTTGTTCCACTTTTACAGGCATTTTCTTAGCGTCCAGGTGAAAATACTCGCAAACATAATGATCCCGCTCCTGCAATTAGAAAGAATTAGTTCCTAACAATCCAGCATAAACAAACTAAGTTCATCGACAACTCCAAATCAAATTTCATCGAATTCGTTCGACTCTTAGGCGAAAGCTAAACGTGCAGAAAGTGAAAGAAGAAGAAAATACATTTAAGAGGAATGGAAAAAAGTTACGCAACTTGGAAAGTCTAAGAAACTTAATGATCGTTGGTAATGTCATCTTACTCTCGATAAAAGAAAGTCAATTTACAGGAAAAACGAGGACTTTGTAATTAAGCGGTAGCATTATGCTACTGATGCATAATTGATAAATCGATCATTACGTAATTACGAAATTACGTATTTTCGTTTCGAAATACTCTCGATAAATATGAAAGAGAAGAGGATAGAACGAAATTCGAGGATTTTATCGTTTCAGCATTGGGTAACGGAACGATGGGTGTCGCGAGAGCCTAGCTTCGCAACAATTGGCACCGTGATCACCACTTATGCATCTACGGCAATCTTCGTGCTAATTAGAGATTCTGTGGCCGCACACAGACCTGTGGAAGGACCATTAATTTGTTTGACGTAACGCGGACAGCCTCGTTCAAGCTGAAAACACGACGATCGAATCTAGGGCTCACCGGTGCGAGACCGAATTTTCATCTCGATCGTGTCACAACTCTGCAGAACCTTGCCGAATTAGTGCAATCCCAAAAATGGCCACGAACGACAGCAAATCAGCCGTTAAACGTCATGTTCTAGGACAGATCCGTAGATACTTGCTTCTTTCTCTCTCACAGGATGAATAACCACCTTATTAATTACTGAATCTGCATAAACCACTTTCACTCGTAATTCGTACTGTTACTGAAATTTAAGCCGTGTATTTCAAAAGCTTACTACTTCCCTCGATGTAAAATACGTTTGTAGAAACCTATACTCCAATAATTAACTCTTTGCACTCGAGAAGTGACTCTCAGTCGCCATTTAATCAGATTCTAAAGATCGACGTTAATTAATATATCAAATTTAAAATTACCTAACGATGTGTGGAATGTCGAAGAAAAATAATTCTATGTCTTAGTTTGCATATGATTTCTCGTTTACCATTTTAAAAATATCGTCGACTCTATGACAGAAAGTCTTCGAATTACTATTTTTCTGTAACGAAAAAGTCGTCGAGTGCAAAGGGTTAAATACCCCATATCCTAACTATATCGGTAAGCATATAAAACATGGGAAATTTGTTAAACATACCATAAACAGATGGTGGTGAATTTCGCGTGTCTTATGCGGCTATACCTTGTCACCTGGAATTCCTTGCTGTTCTTGAAGTGCTGCAGTATGTGCAACGCGCTGCAACAGAATTTTTCAAGCGACCACGATTTATAACACATTAATAATACATGGGTAAAAATAATTTCGTATCGATTACGTTGAGCAACCTGGTCTGCTCGACGCACGTTAAAAGACAAGCATGAGAATTAATAACATTAATAAAATTAACGAATAAACATCGACAATCTGGAACCAATCTCTACCTTATTTAATCATTATCCTCCTATTGCCATCGATTTAACAATTATTCCATACCAACGTCCGTGTACTATCCATCGAACGAATCACGCTTTGACAAATGTCCGTGGGAACATGTTTCCAAGGATTTATAAAGTTTCGCGAGAAACGAGAGTCAATAACGAGACGTTCGAAGACAAAGATTCAACGAGTTTCATATTCGCGAAATAAAATGCTCGGTAATAAAATAATAAAATACACGGATATTATGTAGCATAAATAACGTAATGCAGATACATAAAACTCAGTCGTAATGATTTATAATTTGCCGGAGCAATTCTTCTCGAAACTCGGCGAAGAAATAAGCAGGATCATCGAGAATTACGCGAGCAAAATTACTCGACGTAATGGATGTAATGGGTCATTTAAATCAAATAATTTGATACACGTGCCGATAGAAAAGTTGCTCGGCAAAATGATACACAGACATATGGAACCTCTTGGAAGACTGCCAGAGGCGAGGAAAATCTGACGCTTATAATATATGAACGCGTGGTGCGAGCCGTGAGTGAATTGTACCGGACGCTTAACGCTTCGAAAGAAAATGCATCGGGCTCGTGAAAATGCATACTTGATAGCGGGGTACCAGATAATTCATTTCCATCTAATTCGGGCACGGCGAAGTCAGCTGATTCGCGAGCATCCCCGATCCACGTGACGAGTTTTGCGGATTGAACGGTCCTGTTTCGTGTTCTTGCTCCAAGTTATCGTTTCCCAGCATTTTAGCATCGTCGTTTCTCAAACGTGCAAGAAGAGTTGGTACCTTTAGGTTGTATAAACGAATCAGAAAAATAAAGACAGAAAGAAAGGAAAAATGTAGCATACATGGAAAGAGGTAAGCCATAATTTTGTTACACGACTAAACACTTTTCTTTTCAATTTCGTATTTTATATTAGTATACATTTGTAATTTTAATGTAATTTTCGTTTCTAAATCTGATCTAAATCTTTCTCGGTGGGGTGTTTTCTGTTCATTGATGATTGAGAGTTCGTCGAATGATCTACTTTCTATCGAGGCAACCAGAATACTACAACGTCTGCTCAGCTGCAAAGAATTCTGCAGAGAATCGCGATCAAGTGGTAAATGAAACAATAAACGCTACGACGGGGTTGAAATTTACGGTATAAAACGATAGGACGCAGTGATTTTCCGACAGAGATATACATTTATATGTGTAAGTAGTCGTTGTTTCAATAGCATGGCAAATGGAAAGTAAACGCGCTTTTAATGGATTTGTCTAAGATGATATCGGCGCTGACGATGGTTTGTGGTTTCAAGCTGTCTGAATTAAGAAAACGCGATCGATCGGTCATTCGAGCCGACCGAAGAAATAAACCACAAGGAAGAGTTGCTACCGCCAGTTGGAACGACTCGATACTCGCATAAAATAAGATTCATCGACCACGTTGTGATATTGACTACTTGTCAACCATTACATCCTATCTAAGATAAAGATTCTCGATTAAGTGATTAATGATATAAAACAGTGAATGTGATATTTATTATGATGCATATAGTGAAATATGAGGTGTCTAACGAATTAGTCGTGTGAAATTGAATTTGTATAATTAACGCCAGTCTCGTGAATTAATCAGGAAAGCATAATGCGTACCAAATTATCGTACATGTAAGATCATCAACGAGTTCGGTACGATCTTCAAGGGATCTTAGGTCGTTCACCTTTTCCGCTGATATTTATAGTTTTCTTGTCGATGCTCTACTGACAAAACGTACGATTATGATTAATCTGTTTCATGGTAATACTATATCGGTCTAGTTACGTTTCGAAAGAAAAAAAAAAAAAAAGAAAAAGAAATTCAATGCATTTATCGTTACATATTTGAGGCGTGAAGCAAACGTTTTTTGCCTGTTACTTCTTCGACGAGAAGAACTGCATAGAATCTATACGTGTAAGATCTCACGAGACAATACGTGGCTAAAATATCAAGAGTGGATTAACTAGGACAAATTTTGGCAAAACGAAAATGCAGTTACGTCATATAAAATCACGTGCATCGATATCACACTTTGTAAGTGCAATGATGAGTATACGCGGTTGCCCTTGGATAAGATCCAAAATAGTTCCGGCACCTTACTTCGAAGCAGCTTCATACTAAAATACCAACTGCGTACTTAATACCTAATTATATTTGCTTGATGCGTGAGGTAACATATAACGGAAAAATAAAGGACACCGAAAAATCTTCCTACCTTTCTCTATATTTCTAATGATGGCTGGAAATCGCGATATGTTACTTCTCTTTTCAGATTCACCGTATTTGCCCTTTTCCTTTAATCTCGCTTCATTGTTTTGCTAACCCGAATACCGCGATGTGCAAAACATAAAATACGAGTTTCTGCGAGCCTGTCTTGTGTCAACTTGACGGCCAACCGTGAGGATATTTATGCTGGACGACAACGAAGTTTAAATTTATTTCAGGCTAAATGAGCCGATTGCCCAAAAGTATTTAAGTACGAGTACTATTATTTGCGGATTATCAAATGCATCAATTGCTTTATTACTAATTCCGATGAACGATCGAAATAGAATGTTTTATTACATATTAATTTTCAGTCTATCATCTTGAAGAGACCTTTTTTGAAAAATATTTTTACTTTATGTAATAATAGAAAGTAGAATTGACAAGGATAATGTTTACACTAACCTTCTGTGGGTTCCAACAGCCACCAAAACGCGTCCCTGGGCCAAAGGCATTATGTCCACCACACCGAAAGATGAAAATTGGTTCATTAACTAGGAAAGAAATTAATAATCGATAAAACGATTTTAACGATGCAATTTTGTACTTTTAAAATGCAATTTCGTGTTTAAGAATACCTGCTTGATATCTATAGAAGTTGACTTTGATGTTATGTGAAGCCATTCTGGTCTTGATGAGATTGGATCCGCACCATCTAATTTCTAAAACATTCTTAGTAGAATTAAAATATTATCTTATGCGTATTAAAGGTACCAGATTCTTCTCACCATATACATTTCATTGCCTTTTGTTATGTGCACAGAATTTTCAAAACCTTTTATACTATTAATTAATTCAGAATGTGTCACTCCTCTTTCTTCTGTACCTCTGAAAATAACAAATATCGTTCATAGCTGCTTAAAAAATAATTTGGGTAAGTTATTTCTAAGTTTTGGTTAACTTCAATAATTGTTTGATAAATAAAAAATTATAAATCATAATACATTATAATGCATTAAACATACATTCCGAATTTTTGTATACAAAATAAATGGGCCATTTTTATGAATATATATCCAGCAATATAAGCATCCCATCCAGCATTATGATATTTGTTATCTAAATTAAAATTTGGAATGGGAAAAGAATTTTTATATGATACAATACAGTTTAATGAAACATAAGAGAAACTTACGTGGTAATTCTTTGTTGATTTTAATTTTTGGTGAATTGTATGATAAAGTTTGTCCTTTGCTGGTAAAGTATTCATACAATGTACTAAGTGAACTTATTTTCCAGTTTACTTGAAAGAAAAATGTATCTACATATATCTATACAACTTTAGCATTATTTATATGTTGCACGTTTCTTGTTATTGATATTATTTACCTTCCTTCTTATGAAATAAGTTTCGTAATTCACCACTTAAAAATTTGGTATCATATATGTGTGGAAATAATATATGCATATTACTTTTGAACTTATCGTATGAATCTGAAATATATATTTTACACATTTTTAACAAAATTTAAATTACACCATTTAATAAATTTTATATGAAATGATAAAATGTACTTATTATATACCTGGTAGTGGTTTATAGAATTGTTGATGTATGAACATTAAATCCAAAAGTATATTATGCCCTATTATTGTTTTCTTAGAAGAGGATAAAAGTTTAAATACTTTTGAAAATCCTATGTAAGAATTTAACAATTCTTCCTCTAAGTTACTTTCCATTTGTTCACATGTAATATTTGACTTTTTCATGACATTGATCTGAAAAATAAATAGCTCCATATATTGCTCTAACATCGATATAAAAATAATAAATACAACATACTTACTGACATATGGTCTGATAAAGTCCAAAGATTATTATATTTATTCCTTATATATTTATGTACTATATATTGTAAAATAGGACTATCAACTTGAAGCTTTAATGTCGTTTGCTCTGACTTGCTACTGAGCCACTCAGAAATTTTGCTTATACAATCTTTGAAAATAATGTCTTCCTCGTGTGATAAATATTCTAAATTAAATATTACATCATTTTGTACCAAATACCTTAATGATTTCTCGTCTATTTCATCCAGATAAGATATACCTTCGTTTACTAACTACAAAATACATAAAATTTTTAATATATACTTACTAGGAATAAGCTAAAAAATTTACTTAAACAAACATAAACATATTTTATTACAACTATATTTTTACAACGTACTTTATCAAATTCAAAACCATATTTACGCAGAAATTCTAATGCTGATACTTGACATGAGAATTGTCTATTTTTGTAGGGGAAAGACTTTGGAAACAAATAAAAATTAAAACATTGTGCTGTATATGTATTTTCAGAGATATTGTGCCGAAAAACTGTAATGCCAAATTGTGCTATTATGAATTGTTGAATGTTTTTCTTCAACATTTTATAACGATCAGCAAGTGTATCAAAAAGACTGAAATAAAAGTAACATTAGTAACAAAAATAAAATAATATTTACGATAACTCTTCGCATCTGAATGAACCTAACCTATATTTCACATCTTCTCTTGAATATATACCCGTAAATTCAGCATCTATGGCGATAAAAGTTGCATTTCTTATATCAGTTTCTAATCGTGGGTATAAGGTTTTAAAATTTTTATCCAAAACTTCATTCATATTGAATCCCAAATTGTATGTATACACTGTAACTCTGCTCTTAAATCAATATCACGTATGTATAACCTAATTTAACTACAATACTATTAACCTTCAACAGAAAGAACAAATTTTTCAATAAAACGAAATTTAAATTCGTTTACACAAAATTTTATTTTTGAAAGCAATAGTCAGTCTGGCAGATTTTTTAAGATTCAAATATATCAACACCATTCAAGAGAATTATCAAATGATAAGCGATCAAAACGAACAATTGTACATGCTTCCAATAATATGAATCAATATAAACAACGTATATTTTTGTAATTTACTCATTTATACTTTGTATTTAAACATATTTATTATATTTTTAATCATTTTCTAAATAAAGTTATCAATGATCATTTAACATATTATATAACTTTTTAAATTAAAATAACTTAAATTAATACGATTTATTACGACGTCACGTGCGTATATTACGAGTATATGGTATATCATGGTTATAAGTACGAAGAAATACAAACATAACTTATCTTTGTTATTTGAAAGTGGACAGGCGTCAATTTTCGAACCATCAATCTCCGAAGCATCAACCACGTAAATTAAAATCACTTCAGAATTATAATTAATTTATTTCACCTTCTCACATAGAAATAAATTTACTGCAGTTTATCCTCTCGCTGACAACTGAAATTAATAACTAAATAGAGAGAAAACAAAATTTGGAAATTAATTACAACTTTCTCATTGCTAAATCGAAATAGAATCAATATGACCAATTATTCCAAAATACAAACTTTCCAAACCTTTCTGTCCAAAACATTATTTCAACACTTCGAATAAAAAATAATTACAAAAACGAGTAAATTACTCAACTTGTTCCTAATATCGACGCAATCTCAACGGTAAGTCGAGTTTCGTGCAAATTAAAATTATAAACTCTACATCAATTTATCTTCTGCGTAATTAACATATTCTTTGAACCACCTGTTTCGTTCCAATACTCAAACACGCGATTCTCGTTGGAAAATAATACGTCGATTACGCTGTCAGCTGCATGTCACACAGTAAACGACCGTTGACAATTTTCGCGTGTTTCTCGAGCCGGACATTGTGTAAAGCAAAAAACGTTGCAGGTGCGCGCGGGCGAGCCTATAAGTGAGTGTTTCCGCAGTTGAAAGATCTTTCTTTTTAATCGGGAAACTACTCTCTCTCTGGCAATGAACTTGCCTGTATCCCGCTAGTGTATCCGCGGCCACGAAACCGGCCAGTTCGGCCTGCTGATCGTTTCGTTTCTCTACTGGGACTTCAATAGAGTGTAAGTCGTTGGGGGACACACCGGATCCTCAACGCGAAGCCGAATTTTCAACGATGTTCTTCAGGTTCGCTATATTCGTCGGTCTGAGCTCCGTCGTTGCAACCATCATCTACTTGACACCTATACCAGGTTAGTTATATTTCTTTGTGTAATGCAATTTAAACAAAATTGCATTCGAATATATTTTCGAAAAAATGTATTAAAAAATTAATCGAGTATCGATCACATTATCGAGGATTGATAATGTGGGGCGCGACAATATATTTGTCGTACCTGTAAAATGGTATTCTGGAAGAAAACTATTTGGAATTGAAAATAAAGGTGATTTTAAATTGTAAATGGCGTATTAGAAAATACTGCTCTAAATCTTTATAACGTATTTCACGATTTACAGTTAAATCTTATCGAAGTTACATTTACAATTCAAATAGAAGATTAATCTATTCGTTATGCGCCAGGAATTGTATAATAGAATTTCAATTGCTGTATTTTCATGACAGGTTTTAAAACTGGTAATTTTCGAAGAACATATTTTATTTTTATAATGTTCTTTTTTACTGTTTTAATATTTAATATAGTACTGTATTATAATAATACATCATGTACGGGGATAAAGAATTTATTTGAAAAATTAAATTTTTTTTCACGATTAACATCTTTCTTCAGATTCTCTCCCATGTCGACGAATTAGCACGTATCGAAGTACCTTCTTCGCGAAGAATGTACTTCGATACGTGCTAATTCGTCGATACCGGCGAGAGTCCGAAAAAGATCGACGATAACAAAGAGAAGATAAAATGAAGATTTTGTCGAGGTGAATGAACTCAAACTGCGATCGAGCGCTTCTTAGCTATCGCTGCGTGAAGTTATTTGTCGGCAAGAAGTATAATATTAATATGAAAAGTACAACAACCGTTATGCACGCCAGATGCGATTCGACTCGCGTCGCATCATCCTATTCTATAGCTAGACATTGTAACCTGTCTCGTTACCAATGAAAAATAATTTTCAACGCTCATCGAAGCATCTCCGAGCGCATAAAATTGGAATTTATCTCCATATCTGACACATCTTCGAAATTCTCGAGAAAATATAATAACTTTCAAATTGGCTTTTGCTAATCAACAATTTTAAATACTGCCTACAAAAATATGCAAGACACCAATATATTGCGTACGTATCGGTATAATTCTGCACGTACATATCTATACCTACGCGCGCACACGTTTCCCTGCATCATTTCTGAAAGTCTTCTAAAATTAATCGACCTCTCCTATTCCCTCTTTGTAAAAAATCTGGATTAATGTGCGGATAAATAAAAATCAATGAGCCGGCAATTTTCATCGTGTGTCGGGACGTAAATACAACGTGGGATTAGTAAACTCGTGACGAGAAAGCGAGAAAGCGCGCCTCATTGTGCCTCTTCGTTTACAGACCAGTGTCATCCTCGCTTTCTTCCGCTTTTGACACCGGTCCCGCAGCCGCCGTCACTTCCACGATTAATTGTTACAGCTCGGACCACCTTCCTTCTTCAACATATCATCATCTTCTCTTCTCAGTACACGTGAAATCACCAATCCTATAACGCTTCGCTTTCACCCTCGAGCAACGATATCGATCATCTAAACGATATTCAACGATCTACACACGTACACCTGTATCTTCATCGTGGATGACTCGTTTATTCGCATGCACACTGGAAAGATCATAGTTTAGGAGTTTTAATCGATTTTTCGACTCGCGATGTCGAGCAATCAGTCAGGTTGTTTCCTAGTTCAATAGTCGGAGGATCGTGCGATCATCGTCTTCGATGACAATCGAGATCTTTCCGCGGGGAGTGACCGTAAAGGAAACCTGTCCTAGCTACACCGAGGATAGTAATTCGCGAGAAATTACGCAATTCGGAGTAAAAGAAAGTGCACATTTTTGCGTCCGAGACGTTTCCCTTAGAACCGCTTTTACGACGTCAAACTAGCAACCTGGTCGATCACGATCGCGGGCAAAGACCGTAAAAGTTGCGTTGAACGTTTCCAACGGACAGAATGGATTCCACGGATACCGAAAGTCGTGACGTTCGTTGAAATCAAAAGTTCCAACGGGTGAGAGAAGCTCGGAGGCCAAACAACAGCCATCCCTCCAGCGTGGAGTGAAAGCGAGAGAATATCGTATTGCGATTGTCTTTGACTCAGGTACGAGCGACTCCATTTTGTCCTAGCTTCTTTTTCTTTTTTTCTTTTCTTTTTCTCTTTTCGTGCAAAGGAAACGCTTTTATATACGGCAGGGATTAATCGAAGAGGCGTCGAAAGATCCACGGTGAAACTTAACTCGCGCAAACAACCCAACCTGCAGTATGCATTTCATCGATCGGCTTTCTAACGTCTTGGAAACGGAATACCTTCGCGACAAGAGAAAAGGAAGTCCTCCGGTATGTCGCCGCGACGCGTTTCCGCCAGCGGTGTCAGCGCCTCGCCGACATTTTTGTCTCGTTAGGAGAAGAAGAACAGCCGGTGGATTAATATAACCTGCGAGAAATTATTGGAATTTTCTCCAGAATTAATGACCGGCGTATGTTTTCAACGCGGGGAAAAGCTGCGTCAGTGTCGGGAGAGAAATCGATGGTCGGAGTCAATTTACTTACGAATTAGAATAAATCTCGAACAAAGATTGCACGTTGTCACGCGAAGACGATGAAAATATTGGTAAATAAATATTTACTTTTAGACACGTCCCGTTTCGAGATGCCTGGTGTAGCACGCGAAAATGTAGGGCACGGAGTAAATTTCCTGAGATAATAAAAGCGTAAAACAATAAAACGAATTTAAAAGGAAATTAACTCGAAAGCGTTTCTAGTTTTTCGCGAAGCGCGTATCGCGAATTTATAAACTCCATCGATCGTAAATATCCTGCACCCAATCGCGCTTCTCGGCACCCCATAGATGGAAAGCGCGATCGCTTATCTTACCCTGTAAGAATCGACGCGATAATTAGTACACGTGTCAATGGGTGAAACAAATCGTCGTAATAGGTAGAAAGTGTCACGACGATGTCTATATCGCAGGAACGGGACTCGTTGTACGAGTAGGCAAAGCAAATAACTCCCTCCGCCATCAGCGAAAGCGAAATCGAAATCTCCTGGGATCCGTTGCGATCTGACGGACGGTTCAGCGAGAGAGGCAAAAACGGGGATAGCTATGGTCATGGAAATCGAGTTAGATACGGAGTTAGATACGGAATTAGAAATAGAGGAACGTACGCAGGTGTAGCCGCTTAGAAACACGAGAAGGGTAATCGAAAGATACGTGTAGAATTATAACTGAACGCAATGACGTATACTTTTCCAATCGCGCAGTGCAGTTAAAGGAGATCGGGTTGAGAATGGACGTAAGTCTGTCTGGGCAAAAACTGATATAGGTCTTCTAATCGTGGCAAGAGGGACAGGGGCAGGTTGCACGAGTAGACACGGGTGTAGTTTCACGTGGACAGGTGGGAAAAAGTTGGAGACATCGCATACTTAGACTCGCTGCGATTTAAAAGACTAAACCGTGGGTATTAATCGGTAATTGGAATTTGGAGGAAGAAAATCTAGGTCACGAATCACTCAGGGAAAGGTAACTCACTTCGAGTGTTAAGAAATGAGTAATTAATTGCTTAATTATTCGAAAGGAGATCCGAAACGCCGGTCTCCGCGAAACAATGGATAGGCAAGAGTAAACGAAAGAAGTAGAAAAGCAAGACGTATAGGCAGACAAAAGGAGAACGAACAAAGAGCCGGGTAGACAGAGATGGAGCAACCGAAACGGAAAAATGGTAAATGAAAGTACGCGTGTAACGCAGTTGGAGAAGAGGTGAACACACACACACAGACGTCGAGGAGTGTTTACCAGTTCCCTTCGGGCGAACTTTCACTCGCCATTTCGCCGTCTCTGACACATATTCGGTGCCGAGATGGTCTCGCTGCCAAATGACCGTGGAGGGGACGAGCGCGAGTCTGCCATCGATATTGTCACTGGAAGCATCGTTGATCATCACGGACGAATCTTAACGGTGGCCAGACAAGAGTGGCTAGAAAAAACGGAAGCTCACGAAATGCAACGACTAAGAGAGGAAGGGAGGGTCAGATAGAGAGGGAAAAAGGTTGCTTCCAGTTCTGGCAATGAAATTTCGGCCAAAACTGCTCTCTGCTCGTCAGTCGTTCACGGGAATCGTGACAGTGCCTTTCCCCCTGTCTCGTTCCGGCATAAGCGTGTTAATTGGTACCTGTGCAGTGAATCTATAAGCATCTCTCACTTTTATCGCGTTTCTCGTCGCTCATGAATCGGTTTCTTCCCTTATCGTCGCTTTTCCGTCATTTTCGTTTCGTATCACTCGAGTCCTCCGTTCCCTCGTCTTCGCCATTCTTCGTTGTCCCTTCGACGCCGGTTGATTTCGAGTTCGTTGGTCGACGGAGTATCGATGAAACTTGCTGAAAACACGGAAATCGTTTCGTTGCGCTGTTACGTCGAGATGGTCGGCGCGTTAATTATGCAACGATGGAAATGCCGGCTCGTAGGGAGCCGGCATTTTGCGCGTTATCCCTAACTTTTCCAAGTTTTGCCCCGTTCGCGGAACGGAGCGGACGTTACGCAAGTTTTAATAGACGCTGCTTACGCGAACTGAATTTTTCGAGACCAGTCTGGTTAATATTCATCGTTACGCTCTTTGCCTAATTAACCACCAACACTGCACGAGATTTAGTTCTCGTAGACTGGAGGATGAACCGAGATGATGTCTTCATTCGGTGTCTCGTGATGTGCAATTTCGTAATTACGACGAAATCGATTAATCTACGTCGGCACGGATGAATATATAACATATAATGAATATATAAATTCTGATTAATATCCCATGATTAATGGTTGCGATCATTACCCCGGTTAATTTTCGAACTGATTAATATCATTTTACCTTTACGTTGTTATCATTTTCTGTATGAGGAGCAAATGATACGGTAATGCGTCTTAGATCGATTTCGATCGATCGATCCCTACTTTCTCCAAAGCAAGGAAGAAAAGAAACCGTAATTTAAGATCTCCTAAAAGCTGTGTATCATGGCGAATCGATAGAAGCTTTTTGTACGTGCTCGACACTCCTGTTCCGGTTTCCGTTCTGTTCGCTAATCACGCGAGCGGATAAATCTCTTCTCTGCTGGATCAGCAGCGGAGCAAAATGATTCGCGATAGAGCGTTAGTCATCTGGAAACTCGAACGGAACGTCAGGTTGCCACGAATTCAAAGGAATTCGATCGCTTTCCTTTCGTACACGGACCGGCGAAGAAAGACCTTCGATGACCGATCTAGAAGCGGCACGAGGTCGCTCGTAAAAAAAGGTAGAAGGAGAAAGGGAAAGGGAGAGAAAGAGGTGGGTTCGAAAATTCGGTCTGCTCAGTTGTTCACGAGAAAGCGTAACAGTGCTCACGAGTTCACGTGCGCCGAGTTAAGGTTTGCTATGGGATCTCGTGTCGTCCTTTCATCGTCCATTTAACCCGTTACTTCTCGACATTGCCGTAATATCTGGAGAGTGTCCTTTTTTTCAAAAAATCATAGAAAAGGAAGAAAGAAAAATGGCTCGTTTGCTTGTTCCCTTTTAGGCGGTTCCTTTCAATGGAATCCGATTGTTTTCTTCCTCCGTGTGGCCATTTTTGGTGAAATTCGATTAGAAGAAAATGGCCGATTGAATCGTTTACGATCTTCGCTAGTACTTTGAACGTTGGAGTATTACTTGTTCATTAGGTGCGTAACAGTTTTTCTTTCTACCTTCCTCGTGCAGTTAGATTTCTTTGTTTATCCAGTGTCTCAATTACACGTTCCTCGAAGCATTTACTTTACGAGTCTCTTCTTCGCTCGTTATCCCAAAGTTTTCTTATTTCTCCTTAATTATGACGCGCATCGTGCTAGTAGCAACGGCGTTTCGCCGTCTCTCGACTCGATTTTAATTAGCACGATTATAACTTCGATAATTATATCGTTATAGAGGTTGAAAAGGAAGAAGTAGCGGAGGACTTCAGCGTGAGACGGGACTCCGTGCTGGACGCGTGATCGAATCACGCCATGAGGATATATTATGCGAAGATTATACAAATTTTTACCTAATAATAACGACCATGTCTAACCCAGGGAGCAGGGACGCGATTAAATGGCCTTCGTGTATCTCCCAGAGACATTATTCAACTGCTTGTCCCCATGCCCACGATATTTCCGAGGAAAATTCATTAAATTACATCATCTATATTGCCGGGAGGAAAACCGGTTGCTCGCTAGTGTCTCTCGTTCCCTTTTCCCCGTGAGCGAGCCTTTTTCCTTGAAAATGCGAATGCAGATTGTGTCGGGATAATTTGCGAATATCACCCGTAGCTGGAGATAACGTTCCTCTGGGAAACACGTAAATTAGACTTTTCCTGGATTATTTAAATATCTCTAGCGTTTATTAATCGAAATTTTATTAATCGTAAGCTTTTCGTTATATTAAGCGGTAAAATGCGGAAATTCGATGTCGATAACCTGATTACCGAAATGGTAAAAATTATACCAGTTTTCTGAAACCAGTAAAATTATATCAGTTATTATATATCATCCACCAATCATACCTCGTATCCTTCCTCGTGGGGAACAAGGTGAAAAGTACCATTTCAACTTTTCTTCCCGCTTTCCACGTGGAAGGAGAAAATCGTGGAACGAAGTATGAAAGGAAATAGAATAAATACGACGATTTCACAAGAGTGTTTACTTAGCCATGTCCCGAATCAAGAGTCGACAGCTGCTACTTTCATCTTCGTTCGAACGATTATTCCTTTCGCTTCTTTTCTGTACGGCCATTCACTTTCACCCTGCTGACACCAGAATTTCGTTAGGCTTACCGTTATCTCCAGACACACGAGAACTCATCAGACTTGCATAATCCATCAAACTTGCTCCATGATCCTCCTTAACGTCGATCGCTTTTCATTACGTGTCATCCTTCGGCCTTTTTTTCTTTTTAATCATTGTGTTTCATACTCCCGATTATAAAAGGAACTCGACTGCGATTCCTCAGAGGTCTGAGCAACTGTGCGTTGCTTTTGAGACTGTCTGAGTTAAATGACCGAGGGAATAATGCAGTCACCTGCTGTTATCGTTGCATAACAATCCGGGTTAGACGATGCGGACCTCGAAGAGTGCAGACCTCACGATGATGCTGGCTACCTACGGCCTACGGTTTCTCGTGGTCGTCTTCACGATCGCGGCCGCGGCCACCTTTTTGCACGTGAACAATTACAGGCCCAGTAAGTTCACCCTTGTCGCGACTTCGTTCACAGAGCGACGTTAAAGAGAATTTTCAAAGAGTAATTCCGTCACGGTGTATTCTCGCAAGATTTCTCGGCCACTTGTTCAGATGGCTTCTGACTTGATATCTGAATGCTCGATAAGTTTGCTACTATACGTACTTAAAATAGATTAGTCTGTCGAATTAATCTCGCACACGGATTTACGTTAATTTTGTGTTGTCCATAGAGCAAATATTCCTCTCCTGCGACAGACCATGTCACCATTTGGACTGGCCCATGATTTGTCGAGTGAAGCTGACTCTAGAAGTGTTCCAGTCCCTCAGCAAGTAAGAGAATTTTCTTCCAACGTTCCTCCCATCTCGTCATTCCTAACCGCTTTCCGTAATGAGCTTCCTTTTCAACGCAGAAATCAACGACAGCACTTTAACTCGCATTTTAAATTCCGAGAACGACCTAATAATTATACATTTACGCAACGCTACCTCGAAACAATAACGTTCATCTGAAATTCAGAGATCATCGTGTTCGAGTGCAAAATAGAACCGCTGTAACGAAAGCAAGGAAGAGAAAAGAAGCTCAGGGAAATTACCTAATTGGTCATTTTAATTTCGACTTAAAAATTTGACTAAAGATGATCTTATATAAGAAATAAATTAGATAAAGCTTCTAATTTTATAAATTAATATCAAAAATATTATTATTCTTGTTTAAAAAATGTACAAAATTTTCCTTGATATTTCAATTTTAATTTAACCATTTGCACTTGGCGAATTTTTCGTTGCAGGAAAATAGTAATTCGAAGACTTTCTGCCATAAGGTCGACGATATTTCTAAAACGGTAAATAAGAGATTATATGCAAATTAAGACGTAGAATTATTTTATTTCGATATTCCACGCATCGTTGGCTAATTGTAAATTTGATATATTAATTAACATCCATCTTTAGAATCTGATTAAATGGTGACTGAGAGGCGCCTCTCGAGTGCAAAGGGTTAATAGAATATTCCAATTAAATTAAAGAATTTATTTATATAATTTAAATTTAAAATATCAGATTTCCAATATAAAAATATTTCTTATGAAGTTATAAATATTAAATTACGGTGTACACAGGTGTAACATAGGCGTGTGTAAACACACTGTTCACTAACAAACGGAATACCTTGTCGTCGTAATACATCATTTCATTGCGTTATGGCAGGAGCGTACTATACGACCAATTATGTCAGCAGCGTAACCAGGATCGCATTTAGTCACCGTTCCTATCGGAATCACCGGCCGAGTTACATGTAGCAACGCTTATGCAATTTCTCGATTATCGAAACGCGGAAGGCTCAACTGCATGACGCGCAATATGATCGCTCATTCACGCTTCGAGCCTAATTCCTGTAATTTATGCCAGCTGCTTTTCATTATTTCCAATCTCTGCGTAGATCGTGCGGCGACTGCCCACGAAACGAGACGGCCTGCTCGACCGATCACTGCGTCTCGGCGGATGGACAGAGACGAGGAATCCTGACAGCGAATCGCCGGTTACCTGGCCCGACCATACAGGTACTTCTTAGAGAGCTTGTCACGGATACAGAAACGGAATTTCAGATGAACATGGCGTAATTGCGATGTACCGTTCATTCGTGAGAGGAGAGATGCGAGGGGTTTCAAACGAGAAAGATGGAAGAGCGAAGTTTCGAGTCGCGGAGGTCGAAGCAAAGGATAGCTGGGTCGCGAGAAGTCGGAATGGATGCTGTAGACGTCCGAGTAGAGGATTTGAGACTCGCGAAGGTCGCGACACGAAAGTTTGAATTAAGGATGTAGGAATGGAGAACACTGGAGTCATAGGAATCGAAATAGTGGGCTTCTGTGTTGCACGTTAAAGTAGAAATTCATATCGAGAACACTGATCCTATAAAATTCGAAACGGAGTAATAATTTTGAAATTCCGAAAATGAAGCCCATATTTAATATTTCCATTTTGATCTCTAAACTTTCGATTTTTATGCTTTAACTTTCACAGCTTAATATTCATTTATGTCGAACTTGCCTGTATCGTTCGTAAATAAATTCATTATCCTTAATTAAACTTTATGTAACATGATATCCAAGTGGATAATTGATGTATTAATGTGCTCTAATTATAAGGAATTTGCATGTCATAAAGTAGAGTTTCCACGCGAATGTTCAGACGTTTAGCACTAAACGTACCGGTACTTTACACACACCTATTCTTGCCATAAGGGGACACATGACCCCTCGTGGTACGAAAGGTGTGCAAAGAATAATTCTCGGTAAAAAAATAAATTAAGAGAAAAACGGAAAGCGAGGAATTAAATAATCAGATAATAAAAAGTCAGATGAGCGACAAAAATAACAATGAACGTACGATTTATGGAGTAAATTTTGGGGTCATTTGACACCGCTTGGTACGTTGTGTTAATCGCCACTGTCGTTGGTGCTTCTTTCTCCATCGAGCTTTCAGAAAACTCTCGAGAACCAGTTCTAGACACCAAATAACACGTGTCCGAGTAATTCTAACGTTTTCAAACAGGTTTCGTTTGTTTTTCAGGTTTGCGAAAACGACATCTTGGTAGTGGACGTGATTAATCGGCTTCCGGGCAAAGCGGTCGCGGTGCATTGGCGTGGTCAATCTCAGGTTGAGACGCCGTATATGGACGGGGCTCCTTTGGTCACGCAATGTCCAGTACCGAGCTACACGACTTTTCAATACAAATTCCGTGCCTCCGCGGCTGGAACTCATTTGTGGCATGCTCACGCTGGTAACATCAACCGATCACGTTCGAGTTTTAATAATAGATCGTCTAAGAAACGACATTTCGTCTATTCGAAAAATTTCTCCCGCTTCTTTTCTCCTTTTTATCTCATCTCGTCCTACTTTTACTATCGCAATCGAACTGGTTTAAAGGATAGATTTGTCGCGTGTTATACATCGGGCATTCTCGTAAATACCACAATTAAAGATTCGAATTAACCGATGCGTGCCATTTTCCAATTGCGAAATCTCGTTTCTAGTTAGACGTACTCGAGACAGGTTCTGTGATAACCGAGTCGTTTTGCTTTTAATTTCGAGTTACGTGTAAAGCATGAACACGTCGAATTAAATTTCCATAATGGACAGGAGCTGACGTGACTAATGGTGTTTTCGGCGCATTGGTCGTGAAACAAGCGGATATCAGAGACCCTCATCGCAATCTGTACGACATGGACGACCCGAATCACGTGGTCCTGGTGAGTCAATGGCAACATTCGGCCGAAATCGCGTTCACGGAGGGACGCGTGAAGCCAGCGATCCTTTTGGTGAACGGCAAAGGACGCCAGCCGAACGGACCCAACGTCCCTTTGACGAGTTTCACCGTTGTCCCTGGACGCCGTCACAGATTCCGCGTTGCGAACGCTGGCGGTGCTGGATCCTGTCCAATAACGATCTCCGTCGATGCACATCCTCTTCTTCTGATTGCCCTAGATGGCCAGCCAGTGGAACCGCGACAAGTTACATCGATTACTTTAGCCAAAGGTACGCATTAGCCCGTGCACACGATGCGATATACACTGGAGAAATGCCGAGTATCGCAGGTCTTATTGGCAAACTCTCGGAGAGTATGTGGTCTGCGCGGGAAAACGAGTTCATTTCTTGCCGTTCTACCAGCTAGATTTTATTTCTGACATTTTACCCGACTAAGATTACGCGCCAAGATAAGTCCATTTTTCCTGTAACTTCCTAATCGGAAAATGAAAAGAAAACACCCCGACGTGGTTGAACAGACATCGTGCGAATACCGGTATCTGCAAATGTTAAACGCTCGAAAAATATTTCGCCTATGCTGATCTAAAACCTGCTAAGCGACTAGGTGAGAAGTACTTTCACCAATCCTTCATCCCGATAACAGCTTATCGTAACTAGATAATATTCGAGCATTGTTAATTACATCGCAGGCGAGAGAGCGGATTTCATCCTAAAAGCGAACAAGCAGATCGCCTCCTATTGGATGAACGTGCACACGTCGAAGGAATGCGGGCCGAATGCCATAAACGGCGCTGCGATTTTGAATTACAAAGGAAGTTCGTCGAAGGATCCGCTGCCGGCGACGGAAGTCTCAGATCAATCGGAAGTGGAGGAAGGTCGGATCGCTATGACGACTAACCCTGCGGATAAATGCGAGAATCCCGAGAGCCTGTGCGCGACGGAAGTGCAGGCTGTGCGAAAGATGCCGGCGGTTCTAGGCAAGCCGAGAACCGACGTCACCATTCGTTTGCCTATTAATTACAAGCTGCAAACGAACGATATCATAGGTAAGCGATGATTAGACGATGCACAGCGCAACTCCTTTCACTTCTAAAAGTCTGTACTTACGATTTTTCTCTCTCTCCTCTCTCCTTCCCGACCAAATTGCAAATTGTTGGCGAGCAGGTTTACGTAACTTCACTTACGGCGCAGAACAAACAAAGTGAAAACCGATACGCGAACAGAGCCGACATGCCAAACGACGAAGGGTCGAGGACATGACAGGCTGATCAACGACGCCGAAGAAAACGGAAGTCGTCAATCGTGATGCTCTAACTCCAGACTGTTTATCAACGCGAACGTTGAAATTATTTAACGAACGTTCTCGGTGTCTGACCTTGTCTATCTTCTTCCGCTTCTAATAACTGCCAAAGTCACACGAGGTTGCGAAGGAAAGCGTCTCGAAGATTGACACCTTGAAGACTAACTGAAACGGTGTGCTTGTGCATTCAGTGTTTGAACGACGCTGAATGTCAGTCTTATTCGTACTGTAGGAATTTACCGAATCGTTCGGGAGAAATTGGCAGATTGGACACGAAAAGTACGAAAGCTGACTCTGACTCTACTCGTAACTGTAACTCTAACTATGACGATCGCTCTGACTAGGACTATCACTATGACTGTCCTCTAACTATACCTGTCCCTGTGTCTTCCTGAACGGGCCCTTTTAAAGCCCGTCCAGAAGACAAGCGTCTCCTTGAAGGAGAGGAAACTCCCTCTACTCCAAGGTCAAGGGTGGAGAAGGCTCCTCCCTCCGAGTTAGCCCCTCCGAAGGGTGACCTTCGGTTTATGCCGGGGAAAGCCGGGGTTGCGCGAGGCCACCTCAAGTGGCCTGGCCCCGACCTCCTATGGCCCCATATAGCAACCAGATACCAACGGGTCCCCTAGACCTGAGTTCTAGGCGAGGACAGTCTACCCTAATAAACGAGCGTCTCTCGTTTACCATTCCTACAGTACATTTTTATCGAATCTCGTCCTAACGATCCTTCTGCGCCGTGGTTAGATCGGTATCGTATTCTTTCTTGTACTTATTCTTATACTTACACTCCCGGCTCTCACACCGAAATCTTCAGCAGCTGTGCATCCTTCGTTCGAGTGTAAACTCGAGCACGCGATCCAAACACTCTTTCTTCGCACCCCTGACACACTCCAGGTCAAGTACTCTTTATCCCCGCGTTTAGTGACGTGGCCCAAACACTACTTGCTAGCTTCACAGAAATTCTGGTTAAAGAATTCTGTCCTAACGATATTTCTTCTCTTATCTTTTTGACGATGTCGCGTACAATGAATCTATCGACTTTGATGTTAACGATTATACGATGATCGTAAACGATTTCGTCGTTCGTTTTCAGGAAACGGTGGAGCGGAGATGAGAGTTCTGAACGTGAACAACGCCACATTCACGTACCCTTCGTCACCGTTGTTGACACAGGGCGTCGACGTTCCCGAGGAAACTTTGTGCTCTTCCACCCCCGACGAGGACGAAGCTCGATCCGAGAACAACGAAACTGCGTCACTGACGTCGCGACGCTGTCGTCGCAGTGACGTCACCGCGTCGGACACTTGCGAGTGCGTTCATGTGAGGTATATACCGCTCGGAGCAACAGTCGAGATCATTCTCCTCGATCAAGGTAACGAACATTGCTTCGGTATGTAGGATTGTTAGGTGGCAGCAAAACCACGGTGATAGATAATAAATATGATCTATCGTGAACTAACTCATTCTAGGCTTACGACTTTCACACTATCTCTCAAAGAACTGTCACGTTTCACGCCCTTGCACCCTTATTTAACACGTTGACTGCGGTGCCGATTTTGCTATACTTTCCGCTCAAGTATACTGAAGAGTATGAATAGATTACTTTGTTTCACTTTATCGTTTGGACTGTGAGAATGGTGCAGTCAATGCACAAACATACAAATCATAAATTGAAGATAATGGGATGGGGTATGCTGGAAAGGCCAAAAGGCTATCACCAAGAGACGATCAGTTAGAAAAAGCCGCGGAAGTGTAAAGATTTACTTCAGCAGAGGGAATTTAGTTTTTACAATATATTGTTACAAATTGCGTGTGTAATTCTTATTCTACAAGTTCGATCGCTGGATTGGCAAAAATTTCCAATGGAAAACGTCTCTGAATAGATTTCCTCTACTAAAAGGTTGACAGCTCTATCTGAACTTCGGTGGAAAACGTCCCTTTTATAGTCAACAACCGATTGTTATTTTATCCGAACATTCTGGAAGGTGCTGGATTGTTCTACCCTGAAGTTACGATCCGCTCTACTTGGTCGAATACCGGGTGAATATGAAAATCTCGTAACAATATTAATTGTCATTAATAATTTAACCCTCGACACTGCCGGTCTCACGCACCGATGTCGACCAAACGAAAAGTTTGCTGTCAGTCCCTAGAATCCACGCGGTCCAAACGAAAAGTCTACTGTCAGTCCCCAGGAACTGACCCCGCTTGAACGGAAAGTTCACTGTCCTAAGGGCCTGACGTAGCACTCAACGTGTTCACTCTGAACGCTCGAGCCCAACCCAGGACCACTGTTTGTTATCCTCTATTTTCGAGGAACGGCCCAGCGTTCTCATTCACTCTACAGTCGTACCTACACAAAAGGTACTGTCACAGATGGTGACATTATGTCCTAATCACGCTCACCATTCCCACAGATTTCCAGTTTTCAATCGGATAATTACTTCACCGACTTGGAATAATTAACAATTAGAAGTAAACGAAGTTACGAAATAAATATTGCATAGTCCGTGTAACACGAGTTATCGTGGAACAGGCTAAATGCTGAAAACGTGAAAGAAGTTGCTTTATTCAAATTTGATCGTGAAACGGAGAAAATGATTTTACGCGATCTAGATTAGAGCGTAATATTTAAAACGCGATCCAGTGAAACCTTTCTCCATTTATTCCTTCCTCCTTTTTTCTCTAACTTTCCCCTCTTGCAATACCACAGAATAGCGCGCGAGAGTAACGTAATTATCTCGAAGATGAAAAGGGAACGGTTCGTTAGATCGTGCAAACGGAGTGCCGCGAAATGGAAAAGTGGTACAACAGTCCCGTATTCTTGCGCCATTTTCCATAGCTCGTTTACAGACACTCGAGATTCATCGTCTCGTTTCTCATTTGATTCATCGGGGATCTCAGCAGGCGCTGTATCGCAATGAATCGCTCGTAGCCATTAAGGAACGATTAGTCGATCCATCGCCGTGACAGATTGAACCGCGAAAGGAAAAACGAAACTCGCGTTTTCTTGTCGGAACGGTTTATAGAACGACTTATCACGGTGGTTGCCGATTAGTAGATCGACGTCTTTGACCGTCTTCTGGAAGATACCTCATGTGTGTGCTGTCGTGGGGCTTCGAACGCGATGAAACGAAACGAAAAATTAGATTTCCAATTACTGCCACGCCGAGTATATCGGTGCCTCATGGTTGATGGCATTTCCGGCCTCTGATGACCGATATCGCGGCGGAATGCGAGATTTCACGATTAATAACAATTTGGATGAATTCCTTTTCGTTGATACGACTTGAAATTATTATTCGATAATTACCTTACTTCGATGTGCGTTCGTGTTATTATCATTTCATTCGTACAGTTAATTATTAGTAGTAATTATCAATGATGCCGAAGGAACATGGATTGAATAAGGGGAAGATCATTTTTGTAAATGAAAGTTTCTTTTTATTTTATTATTATTATTATTAATTCATGTTTTATTCTTATTTTATTATTATTTTTATTATTAATTTACTTTTTATTTTTATTTTATTTTTACGTTTATTTTTTCCCTAATGAATTTTGCATTCCGAAGTCTTGTGGGCGTGTTCGCGTGGTCACTGCTGAACAATTATCATCGTTGATCATTCCGATGTAGACAGCTAGTCTCTATTCAAATATTTTACTATATTTATGAAAAGGTTGATATATATATATATATATATGAAAATATACGTAGAAATACGTAGAAAGGATCGGATGAAATGAACCGGAGAAATTCGCTGGAGCGTAGCCTTGAGTTAAGAACCTTGAGGCTAGTAATATTGATCGCAACTTTGCTCCAACTCCGACAATTGTTTCTGACGGAAAGTTAAAACTCAGTTTCTTCGTTTAACAATGTCCTCCTCGGTAATGAATTTCTTTCAGAATTCACGTTTACTATCTTGCTGCTTTTCTTTAGAAATTCCGGGGAAGTTACAGTAGTACCTAGAACTTAAATCTTGTTTAAAAATATTTCAATTTCGAAGGTCGAAAAATTTTCCGGGAACTTCGAGGAATCATTTCTTAAGCGTACGTGGGTTCTTAGGTTCCATACGTGATTCGAGTTTTCCGAGAGCAACGTGACTTATCGTTATCCTTCCAGATCGACCTATATTCCCAATTCACTGAAAAAAGGAATCTTCCAGAGGGTGAAATGTTACGTTAGATTAGTTATGCGAGGGTCCCCCTCACGGGGTATCGATGATGGTGTAGTAGGCTTCTTGGGTCAGTTTGGTCTTAACTCTTGTGGTTCCTACTGATGGTGTGGTGTTCCTATGGTGCTAGCCTCTTGGTATCCCTTTGTCGCTGTGCTATGATATGGTAGCAGGTAGAAGGGACCAAAGGAAAAGGAAGGGATGAGTGTTTCATCCTGGGCCTGCTAGTGGACTCGTCAGTAAGGCCAATCCAATTCCATTTAACATAGGTTTAATGCGCCAGAAACTACATACAGTAATAAACATATAAAGAAGAACCAAAACGTACAGAAGGGTTACAAATGAAAACTTAGACTATGAGTCTATGAGTCTATGAGTTCCAGCATGAAGCACTCGCGATCTAAAATCGAACTTAATCTACCGTGCTTATAGAATAATATAAACCTAAGAACTATCTTATATTAAAATGCCTGTTTGCCTATGTATAGAAAGGCACGAAAATTATACAGCTTTTGGTTTTAAGTGGCTAAAGTGCAGGAATGCATTCTAGCAGGTCCTGCCCTAGACGGGGATACTTAGGTGGCATAGGAATTTTTGTTTAAGTGAGGTCGAGGATTCACCGATCATGAGAACTTTCTGGCAAGTCCTCGAATCTCTTTTAAGTAGTGTGGGGTGGTGAGCAGCGAAGGACTCTATCTGGGAATAATAAACAGCGACATCGGCTTCGACTTACAATTAGGCGTTTAGGACGATGCCTGGAGTGCATGCAAACGGATGAGATATTTATGACTGGGTCGAGTGATTGAGAGAGAAAGCCTGTGTATGAAAAGAGAGAGTTTTGACTTTAAGTAAGGGTGCAAGGGCGCGGGCGAGGCAGATTGTGTGAATAAAGGATCTTGTGTCTGAGAGTTAGAATTGAGAGGAACTTAGTGTAATATGTTAATTAAATAAACCCGTTTTATTATTAAAAAGGAGTTGTTGTTTATTAGATGCGCAGATTGCGGTCTGCATAAGGTTAACCCCTTGGCTACTGTGGGCGCCTATGGGCGCTTAGAAATTTTGCATTTGTAACATGGAGAGCGCCTATAGGCGGTCGGCGTAGTTTAGCTCTTTGACACGGAGGGCGCTTGTTTTCACAAAAATGGCGCACATCGTAACTCAATTCCTGCCGTATGGTACGGCTGTTGCGTATCAAAATCTACCGTAATCAAGGGGTTAATCTAGCTAGAGATCCTACAGTAGGAGTCCATCTATTACAGAGAGTGAGAATAGTGGTCGCTACAGTTATAAAACTTTCTTTTTACTGCCCTTTAGTACCATTTGTTTCTTCCATGTTTCTCGAATATACTCTTTTCGTATCATCATTTGATAGTTGTTTCTTATTTCACAAGGTGGCCTGGATGATCTGGTGTACCACCTTCACGGATACACCTTCTACATAGTGGGAGCCCGGAAGTTTGGACGCAGTGTCTCTCTGCAAGAGCTGAAAAGCCTGGATGACAAGGGTCAACTGTTTTCTCGCAATCTCGACTGCACAGTGGCAAAAGATACCGTAGTCGTGCCCAAATTCGGTGCCGTTGCCCTTAGGTTTAAAGCGGATAATCCAGGTAATACATCGACAAATGAAATATTTTATTTTCGCAATTTCTCTGCCGCTTACGAGGAAATATTTCTCATTTGTTGCCGTAAATCTCGAACATTGTAACATCTTTCATTCGCTTGTAAACGATTCTTATTCTTAATACAAATATTCTACGATGAAAATTAGTACATCGTGTTTACAGATACGCTCCTGTTTCGCAATTTTGATTTGAATTTTGAATTATTCATAAATCCTCAGACATCGTGTCATTAAATTTCCCAGGTTACTGGATGTTGCGGGACGAACACGCCGTTGATTGGACACGCGGCTTGGATGTGATCCTTCGAGTCGGAGAATCGAACGACATGGTACCCGCTCCTGAAGATTTCCCCAAGTGTGGATCCTTCGTTGGGCCGGACTACTTCCTTATATAGACTGCTAGTTCCCTTAAGATTCATATACGCCGTGTATATAGTTGTAAATAAATGCGAACAGACTGAAAGTATACACGTCTTGGCCAAGATTTTGTATTTCATTCGCTTTTCTCTCTTACGATTAGTGCAAAGTTATTCAGAGGAACGTTTTCTTATTATCTATTTATCAGGATTCTTTTTGTAAAATGTAGGAAGCTTGGAGAATTTTTGTATCTCTCTCTCTTATTCATTTATCTCGCACGAACATTAGTGAATAAAGCCATTGTTCTAAATTCGTTCGCAGAAATTTATTCGTCTCCTTATTCGCTGATTCTGTCTTTCACGAAAATTTGCATCCCTGCTCGAAACCAAGCTCTAGCCAAAAGTCCCTGCCCCTTCTGCAATTCTTTTTCTGTCTTCTTCTGCAATCGCGCTTTTCGTCCTCGAAGCTTTATTCGATGACATTACATCGTCACCCACTGTCCCGCTGCCTTCCATCGAAACCTCGATCAAGAAGCTCTGCCTGGGGAGAGGAGAGGGACAAGATAACAGAAGATCGACAACGCGGTTCATTTCGGCGTCAACGTCACGTTCCTGATATCGAGGACTCTAACCATCGTGACGGCGAGCTCGACACTGGCGTGAATAAATAGCCAAGGACCAGGCTGATGCACAGCCTCCACCGTGATGTCCTGTTTGACCGCCATCGATTCGCAGATCGTCACGTTGCTGTCTATGCCGCACGAGATCCTCTTCCTCCAGCACAAGGTTTTCCGAGAGTATGCCAAGATAGCCGTTGGTCCGGACTTCATCCACACCCTGCCTTCATTTCTTATCCTGACCTCGATGGCGCTCGTTCTGTGGAGGAATCCACCGTCTTGCAACGTAGTGACTCAAACTGCGGCCTCGACGATACTGTACAAAGCTCTGCAGGTATTCCAGTAGCATAAGGCGCGTGAATTTTGCGATAGTTCGTTCGAGATAATACCACCCGTGTTTACGTTCGAAGCTGATGATCAGCTGGGCCGTCGTCATCGCAGCTCTGTGGTTTTGGCTGATGGTTCAGAGGCTGATCTACTGCTGCGTCTGGATGTCCTGGAGTTACGTGAGTAGAATCTTTGCGTCACACGTTTAACCCTTTGCGGACGGAGAGCTTTTGATTAAACCGCTGCCGCGATGCTCATTCAAAACTACTTATTTCTGCTTAAACGCGATTTTCGTTCATAGCGACACTGGCAATAAGTCCATCCACTTAACTTGGGACGTTTTAAGGCCGCAACAGCGGGCGCATATATGTGTTTCTGGGCCATAGCAACGCGTTTACGTGGGACACGTTTATGAGTCCCTTGACCCTATCAGTTGTACGGGGGTCCACCCCCACGTTTGTTGAAATCGGTCGGTCACAGGTATCCGCGTGCGGTGGTAGTGCCAGAAGGGATGAAAAGAAAAAAGGAAGGGATGCATTTCGTCCCGGGCTTGCTAGTGGACTTATCAATAAAGGCTATTTAGTAGGCCTTGCCTTAGACTAGGATACTATTCGAAGGTCGGGAAGTTATATATATAGGAAGCGAAGAAAGTCCTCGAGGATGAGAATGATGGTCGCTACAGTTGCTTTCGCCGAACGCATATACGAATTCCTCAGCCAAATTGATGGTTTCCACCGCTTATAAGCGGCGCTCGTCCGCAAAGGGTTAATTCTCTCCTCTTACCAGTTTTTAATCGCGAGAGGTTTACCCGGTCCACAGGAAACCGAATATCGTGACGTGTCTTACCAATGGTGGCAACAAGTTTGGTCCTCCTATTATCCGCCGCCATTGCAACCACCTGTGATGTCAGCCGGGTTTATCAGCTGGTTGATCTCGATGTCGGTCGCCACGACGGTACTAGGCTGCGCGGTTTCTTCGAACAGGGTATGGAACTTTACCACGGAATCTCTGACCGCCTCAAGAAATGCACTAGTGACGCTCAAGTGTCACGCAAACTCGTATTTCAAGAGGTTATTATGTCATACAGTTTCCGTAAACGACACCCTTTTACTTCAACCGATTCGTATCGTCCGAAATTAAATAAAAATTCCATGTATCCTCGAGCGTAGACTCGTAAAGTACGTGCTGCAACCGTATTGGCGAGAAGAGGAGCCTTTAACGGCCGATAAAAGGAACACCGTGTCGATAAACGACAGCGAGGCCAGTTCCATCTGCGACGAGTGCCGATCGGAGATCTCGAGCGATATGGTCAACGAGCCCCGAAGAGACGTGCTTCCGATCTCTTACGGCACGAATTGGATGCCGAAACCGAATTTCTCCGGCTACAAGGAGCCTCAAAGGAAGGTGTCCCTGAAGTCGATGCACACGGTGGCCGTGGTGAACGATATCCAGGACTCCGACGACCTGTCACCTAGACAACTGCGCTACAAACGCGGCTGTCACACGGTGATACCCAACAATTCCAGCGACCAGTCGAGCTGATGTCGAGGAAAACGAGAAGCTCCGTTGGTGCGATCGGAGGAGGGACTTAACGGTGTTCTTATACGATCAGATACGGATTTCGATTTCGCTCTGGGACGGAAAATTTAGCCCGGTCATCAGAGTTTCTGGGTCATTGCTACCCGAACGAAAGTCTAGGCAGGGAAATTGATTTTTGTAACGACACGCGACGCTTGGTCGCGTCGGCGACTAATAACACGTAGTTGCGATGGATAACGCAGAATGTTTACGAGCGGATCGCGTGCCGAATAGGATTCGACGAATTCGCGACGCGGATTGGAAAGAAACACGGGTCGAGATTCGGATTTTTATAACGACGTCGCGGGTGACCTAGTTTGACTGATGTATAAATAGGCAGTGGAAAAATTGGATAGATGTTAAGGATCATGGCTAGGCAGAAATTGATAAGTGTAGGCGTCAAGAGCGTTTGAAGGATGCCAGAGGTCGCATATTTTGTAATACAGACGAAGAAATAGTACCACTTGGTATATTACAGGGCGATCAATCCTTTGTCGATGATGTATCATGCTTATCCACCTCTGTCAGAGGGTCGGGGAAAAATTACAAAGTTTCTAGAAACTATGCGAATAATCGTCTCTTTGTTTCCCGCCTACTGTGAGAAGAGACCTATGTAGAATAATATAGGTATAAAATAATGTAGGAGCTATTATGCTGTTTTGTATCGTAAGTATTGTATTGTACCATAAAAATTATATGTCCATGTATTTTTCCACAACCATGGTACTCCTTTTATTCCTGCCTCGTCGTTAGTGATCTTCGAACCAGTCTAACAACCGACCCGCTCAAACCCCTAGCATTCGACCCTGCCTCTAATACTCTAAAACACCCCGGATCCCTTTCGAGCCTAATATAAACCGTTTCCAGCAAAAAATTCCATCCCCTATCTAATATTTCAGACAACCTCGGGCTACCCATCCGTCACGTTCCAACCTCTCGTTTAACGTTTCGATCAAAGAAACGAACACCCCTAAATCCAATACGTTCCTCTCGATTCGCTTTCCACATTTGCATTCCCATTTTTAATCGGAGGCCACGAGAGAGACATAACTCGCGTTTTCCATCTCTTCTCGCGAGCGATCGATTTTACACACATCGATGACATACATCTCGATACAATCTTATCTCGTGGAAATTATTTTTCGGAATTTCGAGATCGGTGAAAAATCGACCGACAGTATCTCCCCTGTGCGATCTCCCATTGGCGACGAGGGAGGACGAGGATGAATCAAGGACACTCGTGATACTCGCGCAAGCATAATTCCAGCGAAACATCGAAGCCGCATCCCGCAGCGTTCTCATCACCCCTTTCGATTATTTATCGAAGCAAAGAGTCCTGCAGACTCAAACCCCAGGACAGCTTCGAGGTTTCTGGAGGGGGTGTTCGCGGCCGCGCATGCGTTCCAAAGGGGGTAACACTCCCCGTCTTATGGCCAAGCATTATTCCGTAACGGCACCCCTCGCAAGGCAGGTCGACACGAGGCAACCGCGCCACGATCTGACATAATAGAACCAGTTTGGAGCCGGAAGTGCGTCGATCGTGTGCCATTTTAATCGTACCAGCAACATCCGTCGAGAACGACACTCGATTTCTCGAATACCTGGACACTCGTGGACTGGCAGATCCAACAGAGCCGGTGGTCCACGACGCTACAGCGTCGGGCGTGAACGGATTGTTTTCCTTCGCAGTCATCGTCTTCGACGCTGGGCCAAGGTCTCCAGCTTTTCAAGCACGTAGATTTACCCTAGGAAGGTGAACCATTCGAAGACACGTTTCGCAGAGACTCGGACCTGATCGAAGTGCACGTGAATTTCGCGGTGACATCGGATCTCACGACTGTGAGCTACCCTCTGTAAGTCGAATCGATTCATCTCATTCAACCCTCCTCAATCCTCTCCTCCCGTCCAATTTCCCCATTTCCCGACGAACACGCGAGTCTCCTAACCATCCCGTCGCCGACCAACTCGATAAAACGCATCCCTCATTGCCAGGGTTTCTTCGAGCTGACTTCCTTCGATCTCTAACGCTATTTTTCGCCAACCACGTGAACCACCCGATTGTTCCTTCGTCAAACTGGACCTCGATCAACCCGAATCCGCGATCCCCGCGAGCAAACGATCCTCGATCTATCGATCAACGGGAAGTCGAAAAAAGAGAGGGGGAAATGCTATAAATTTTTGCAAGGAAACGATAACGATCAGGCGAATATACAAATCCACGTGTACGGCGTAACGTGACAAGAAGCCTTGCTATTGATTTTGCTTTCAGCATCCGTAGCGCGCGCACGAGTATTTGTATACAAGCGGAAGCAAGCGCTTGCGTGCCGACTCACACGAGCACAGGGCAGAGAGCTCGTAAACACGGGTGTAAGCGCACACACAGACGAACAGGTGCTTACATAGAGGGCAGCGGGCACGTGCACCCTCTTTCTCCTGCTTTCTGCTCGCCGCTTCTGAATCGCCGGGCCGGTAATAAGGGCAGCGAGCCGCGCGTCACGCGGGAACGGACCCTTCCGAGGAAAGGGGACTTTTCCATTCAGCAGGAGCAGGAACCGATTCCCGCTACCACCGCGTACAATCCTGTTGACCCTGCGAAACTATGCGTACGCGCGATCCGAGCAACAATATGTCGCGCAATTGCGTGCCTTTGTGGAACGCATACTCCTTTCTTCAAATTTTAACTTATTTCATCGTTAACCCTATCGAGTTGACGATTTTTACACCTTTCGTGTCAGATGTTTGCTACTTCTCTATTAACTTATGCGTGCTTATTATTACGCGAACGTTTCTCGTTTAACCAGAGTTCAAGGTGCAAAATGGAGAATGGTAAAACTCGGTCGTTCGTTATTTTCAATCAGATGACGAAACAGGGTTTAAAATATTTTCTCTTTTTGTTTTTACTTCGAACCAGATCGATTTCCGATTGTCCTCTGCTTATATTTTTGGGCCCAATCGATTTGTCATTCGTAACATTTTCTGTGTCTTCAGAGTCGCTGGACACGAAGCACTTCGCGTGTAAAGAATTACAGTAATTTTGAATAATTTTGTATCGGTGCTTTCGGCTGGAAATTTTGTCGAGGGTAGTGTATATGGGTCCGATGGTAAGAGTAAGCGAGAGTGAAGTTCAGCTGTTCGAGAAACGTAACTAAAGGATCCGTTACCCGGTACATTTCCATATCAAAAGATTACTTGTCATAAGCAGCGACGACAAAGAGCTACCGTTGTTTAGAGCCGAAGCGAAAGTGAATGGAAACTACGACACCCTTCTGAATATTTTATACGTCTAAAGTGAAAATGTTCGACACACAGTGCGAGTTTATTATGCAGAGGACACCAGGACGCGTGGTAGCAGATGTGTTAAAATTAGAACCTTTTTTCACCCTCCAGTTCTCATTAATTCCTTAATTCTTTAATTCCTTCGAATAATTAAAATTAGTCAGCGGGTTTCTGTGAATTACGCTGAAACACTGATACGTTCCACTTAATTTGGGAAGAATCACGCGGCTTCGCAAATGCAATTGTTTCCAGGAAATGTGAATCACCGCATGCGGTAATATCGTTTCCACGGAATTTAAAAATCCTTTCCACTTTTACGATTTTACGTTTCTCTCTTCTCCTCTTTTAATACCCGCGAAAGTTGCGAGATTATAGCGGTTTAGCCGGCTAAAAGTTTGGAAAATGTTTTAGAGCAAAGTACCGAGTGGTTGCACCAGTACCAAGTACACTTCGAAACTTAATTGGATACCCAACATAATACTCACGCGTTCATTTACTTTGCACTGTATTAACTCACGTATGCATTTATTCTAGCTTATCCGGTTTTCACTGTAATTTGTGCACGCGAGTTATGGATCTTTCAATTCCTCTTGCGTTTCTCTTTCATCTTTATAATCTCGATCGCGAACAATGAAACGCGGGAACTTTATGTTCACCGGCCAATTGTAATTCGCTTTCCATCACCGACTCGCACGGTGGTTTCCTATTTACATAAGAGCCCCGTTCTTGACGTTGGAACCAGTGAATGAAACGCTATTTAACCAGAATAAAGGTTACCGTGACACACTCGTGACATTGATGGAGGCGCCAATTGAAAGGTTTGTTGGAATTGCCTGTACGCAAACGTCGCACGCAACGTCGAAACAAAATCTGGAATCGCGATCAGCCTGACGGTAATTAAATTTATTATTTACGTACGTCGTGTTTTCGTTCCCCGTAACTAATCTACACGCGAAATTACTCTGATCGTTATATACGGTACAACGCGGAACAATCGAATCGGAGTAAATTAACAGACTTGGCGTTTCGATTTTCCATTTCGATTTCCAGTTGCAATTGAAACTAACGGTTTTCCATTAGAATGCGTGGAAACTTTTTCTCTTATAAATAGACAACGCGAATAGTAGTTTCCCTTTCTTTACTCGACACTCTAGATTTTTATTTTCCTTATTCCTTTATTTATTTATTTATTTATGCCGGTATATAAATTCCTTGATATGATATTGATATGCGGTATGAAGTGGAAAGTAAAATAAAATAATGGAAAGGGGAAATATCGAGGATTATTAAATATTAATTATATCGTTTAAGCAGAGTTGGATCGATATTACGAAATATATTTAGAATTAAAGACACGAATACAATTTGAATTTAACCTTTTGCACTCGACGATTTTTTGGCTAGAGAAGAGTAGAAATTGAAAGATTCTCTACCAAAAAACTGACGATACTTTTCTGAGCAGTAAATAAAAAATTGTATAATAATAGAATTGTAGAATTATTTGACTTCGATACTTCGCACACTGTTAAATTACATTAAATTTGTTATATTAATTAATATCGATCTTCCAAATTTTATGAAATGGTGACTGAAGGTCACCCCTCGAGTGCAAAGGGTAATATAGGGCTGCTTGAACATCGCCGTATTTTTTATTAGATTTCTTATATTGGGATTATGGGTAAAAAGAAATAATTATCTGTATTTTATAATTATCTTTATTCTCTTCTAAGGAAGGCATATCACAAGTATTCTGACTGTTCGCGTAGAGAGTCAAAACTAGAGTGAAGAAAAAGGGTTACGATTGCAGTTTGTCCTAGTCCCCTAATTCTTATCTAACGTGTGAAATAAACACTTCACCCGTTCCCGGAACCTCTTTGGCGCATAGTTTAAAGATATATCTATTTCTCCTGAGAGATTAACTTTTGTATATACTTTAAGACGTATCTTATTTTCAACAGCATTCGTATTAGGATGAGAAACTGGAAGACGCATCTCGTCAGACGATTACAGCACTAACGAATCGCTTGGAATATCGGCAGACGTTCTAAATGCGTTGAAAGTATAACGAAATTGAGAACGTGCTCGCCCATGATCTTAAAATTGATCAAATTCCGCGATATGTTCTCGTACCTTCGTGAAAGATAGTACGGGATTCGAGAAAGTTGACTCAAAATATGGGTAGGTCGTAGAGACGTGTAGCTTTTAGGCGAGTTCGAGGTGAAATTAATGTAGGGATATATTTGATTGGCAAATATAGGGAATCAAGGAATCAAAGGATTTTTGTATATTCGATACGTTAAGACGTATCTTATTTTCAACATCTTATATAGATATTCTTTATATTACTTGTGTATATGTGGACTTTAGCACTAGAACTACCGATCTTTAATGGGTACCTAACTATAACGTGCACAGATTATAGTAATTTCAGCGGTACGATGAATATGAGTGAATATACTGATTACAGTTCTTTCTTAATACGAGTTGATACCAATTTTATTCTTAAAGCAGGTGTATGTGTTCGGTGATTGCAAAAAGGAAAATTCTGGGACCAGTCATTTTCACTGGGTTGGTAGATCTAGTGTTAATCCATAAATAAATAAATAAATATCGTTTCGGCTTCAAAGAAATGTCGAATTATACATAGCAAAAGTGCAGAGCTATAAGTAGGGCTGAAATCGTGAATTTTAGTTCGTACTACTTGTTACATAGCCTGCAACGTGTATATGCACTACATGATGCAATACTTCTTACCCGTTTCTCCGTGCTTGCAGTTGCTGCTGCAACGACACAGGTATCAAACTTTCCACTTCGACCTTAAAATTTTATCCACTCTCCCACACCGCCACGCGTCCTTTCCTTTACTTATTCACCTGACAATAAACATCGATTCTGCTTTAAGCGACAGGCACCCGAGTGCCTATTAGCTTGAATTTCCACGAAGCAACGCGGAAACTCGACGCGTCTGTTTTGTTTATCGGCTGAAAATCGATTTTCGTTCAACCACGAGAAAATCAACCGCGCTATGCTACGAAACAAGCAAACCGCCGCTGCAAACGTGTTTGTCGCGCCTCGTGACAGTTCGGAAAGCGTATTTCGCGAAGCTCCTAACAGAAACGGTCCAAAATTCGCGACTCCGCGTTTGTGAAAAATGTTCACCGAGACGAGGGGATAATTTAGAAAAATTACAGCGATTATCACGGGAACTTGGCTATGAAAAAGATTGGAAGTACGCGAAACTGAGTTTCCATTCGAACGCGAATGGGAGATCCATCCGTTAGGAAATCGCGAAATAAAGTCGAGTGGAAGAATTGCAAAGTGGTGAGAAGGTCGATGCCACCTACGCGCGACCTACGCTCGAAGAACCTCGAAATCTATAGCTGTGCTTAACGAAAGAAAAATAAAAAGAAGAAAAAAATACTCTGTGGAAACTACGATGCAAATTATTCGAAGATCGCGATGTAACCATCGGGCGAACTCCCCGCATAACCACCTCCAATTATGTCCCTTAACCCATATATTCCACCCCTGTCACGTCCCATCGTCCAGCCGAATGGCTCCGCGCATGCAGGACACTTTTACGTAATCCCCAGTCCAATTACGATCGATTACGCGAGACTGGCTGTGACACGTGAACCATGTTCAAGGCCACGGAGTCGCAGATACCCAGGAATTAACGCGTGATTTCAGCAATCATGGCGGAGAAGATGTATTACTGGGGCGAGCAGAAGAACCAGGTGGATCCGGATCAAACTTTCATAGAATTCAAAGCCAAGTCCGTCGGTTCGAGTAGAAGAAGAGATTCGTCTCACGCGGTTCCAAAGACGACGACTTCGACGGCGCAGGACAGGGTGACGGAAATGGAGAACCGTGAAGAGGACACGGAACGAGGAGGCTGGGATAATAAACTGGACTTCCTGTTTTCTTGCATCAGCGTTTCCGTGGGCCTTGGAAATGTTTGGAGATTCCCGTATTTGTGTTACAAGAACGGCGGAGGTGAGTCCGGCAGCTGCTAGTCTAGGATTAATCCAGTAATCGCGTAGAACGTTGACGTAGGGCATGGGTTGAACGTTCAATTCAATTTCGCTGGCAATCGCTGTTAGCGAATTACGACAGTTCGCGCGAAAAACGTGCAAGCCTCGTTAAATTTCGGTTCCATGATTGAAACTGATTGATATTGAGTTGATCGGATCACAGTTGAGATCGCAGGAGAGTCACGGAATCTTTGGGAATCGGAAGACAGAGGATTTTAAACTTGTAATCTTTTGAGGTTTCGCAGAGTCATTGACCGAGATTTTCATTCCTTTGTAGTACACCTCTTCTCGTTTCTGGATTTTCCATTTCTCGCCTGTTATAATTCAGCGATTCTCGAAATTTGCCCTTCTGACATGCATGACTTTCACTTTATTCGGAGTTCCTGGTTAGTAACTAGATTCAAAGTGTAAAGGCAGGAGATGAGAGAGCTAAGTGAGGCTAATGAGTCTATCACTCGGTGGCCGATAATACTTTCGGATTCCGTTAGATACGATATTCGTCTCTCACGTACAAAACTCCGCGGTCCGCTTCTAGAGCTGCCCATTTGATGGTGGGCCTTCTTTGTTAATCCGCCACGCAGATCAAGCGAATCGCCGTTTCGTTTTGTGACTTCGGTTATCACTGCGACGTGTTCGTCACTCACGCTGCCTTATCGGTAACCGGAGCTCTCATACTCTTACATACTCTTACAAAAGTTTGTTAACAAACTTTAACAATGTTAAACGCCACGTTGGTTTTACGTGCTGTTCCGTTCACGCCACAGTTAGTTGTCATTCGGGTCCTTCCGGGCCGTACGGACCGGCGAGGCCTGAAAGAAAAGTCTAGCGCCAGTCCCTAGGCACCGACATGGCGTTTAACCACTTGCGCTATAAAGACGTGCCACGCACGTCGAAATGCTTTTGTTCCAAAGCCGCCAGCGACGTGTATACCACGTCAATGTAACACCTTACCGCATGTTATATTGTAGAGCGCGGCACGGCAACTGAAAGTTAAATCGTAGCGCAAGTGGTTAACACGTTAAGTGCCATGCAGGTCACCAGGGACCGGCGCTGGACTTTCCGTTCGGGCCCGGCCGGTCCTCGGGGAGCGGCCCAGACTAGGACCAAAAGGTGCTAACTTTTGGTGTTAAATTCTTCGCCATCTTTGGACCTAACGTTTTGAAAATTCCTGTTACAACAATTGGTACAGTATCTCTAAGTTTTATGAACACTTTGCCAGCTGCTAGTGACCCACTTGACAGTCGACAGTCTGGACCTGAACGGAATGTTAAACAAAACGAGCTGGGCACTTAACGTGTTAACGTGTTAACCGTCGAGCTTTGCGATGCTATTACAGGTGCCTTCCTGATCACATATGGAATCGCCATGCTATTCTGCGGGATCCCGATATTCTTCCAAGAAGTGGCCATTGGCCAGTACCTTGGTGCCGGAGGGATGACCCTGGTGGGTCAATTATGTCCTCTCTTGCAAGGTATCGTAAGATAAAAGTTACTTTCCCTAGATATCTTCTAAAAAGCGTCAGAAATGCAGTATCTACTTGCTTCGAATCATAATCAAAAAATGATGTTTCTAGGAGTTGGATATGCCACTATGACGATCGTATTCTTCCTAGACGTGTATTACTGCATCATCATAGCCTGGACGCTCTTATACTTGATAAGTAGCTTCGTCAAGATACCGAGCGTACCTTGGAAGAGTTGTGGTTAGTCGAACGGTTAACGAGAAGCAGTCTCTTCATCCTCGTCGCTCTCTAAATTGATATTCAACGATATTTTACAGGCAATGTGTGGAACGATAATAATTGCTACGATGGCTACGAACAGACCCAGCCATCGAACCACGCTATCGCCATAAATACCACCAACTCGACCCTCCATAACATCACGTTTCACCATGCAACCCCGGTTGAGCAGTACTGGGAGTACGTAAAAATTCGCTATTTTATTCCCAAGTATTTAAATAAAATCGGGCTTCGACGATTCACGAATTCGGTACCTTGGTACTTTGAACAATTTCAGACGACGAGTTCTTGGGATGACCTCCGGCATCGAAAACATCGGTGGCATGCAATGGGAGTTGTTCGGTTGCCTGGTGATCGGCTGGCTGCTCGTTTACTTTATCATCCGACGTGGTCTGCATCAGAGCGGTAAGATCGTCTGGTTTTCAGCCTTGTTCCCCTACGTGGTGCTTTTCATTCTTTTGGGAAGAGCAAAGAGCGGTGACATTGGACGGCAGCTACCAGGGCATGCTGTACTACGTCACGCCGAGGTGGGCCGAATTGCGATCGCCTGGCCCGTGGATCGACGGCGCCACACAAATTTTCTTCGCCTACAGTATCGGCACCGGGGCCCTGCCTGCTCTCGGATCGTACAACAAGTTCCATCATAATTGCTACAAGTAAGCGTGTCGATCTTCGTCTCCAATCCTTGAACGATCCTTCTTCGAACATTGCTCGTTTCTTTCAGAGACGCTCTGATCACGTGCATAGTGAACACGCTGACCTGTTTACTGGCCGGTTGCGTCACTTTCTCTATCCTGGGCCATATCGCTTTGGAACAAGGTACAGAAGTATCCGCAGTGGTGAAGAGTGGACCGGGTCTGGTGTTTCTCACTTACCCGGAAGTGGTCCTCAAGTTACCCGGCGCATCCATGTGGGCCGCGATCTTCTTCATCATGCTACTCGTAAGGAACGCTTAACTCTGCTTCTTTCGTGATCAATGTCTCATCGCAATCCAGAGAATTATGTAGAATTATGTAGAGTTACGTAGAATTATTTTAGAATTTATTTAGCATTTTTAACACTAATCCTAAATTAACTAATACTTCAGTTATAAAATTTTCATTTAAAATTTCGCATTCATTGTTATCACTTTGGTCACTCGACTTGGTGATTTTGACATACGTATAATTAATTGTTCGATATTTCCTTTTATTTCATTTTGTTTTTAAGATGCATTTCCTTTCGTCACCCATTGGTCGTTTCCCCGGTATGGTAGGTTTAGTGTTAGAAGTTATTAAAGAGATACAATTAAAGATGCACATTTCTTTTATTCTATAACAGATACTCGGGATCGACAGCGAATTCTGTATCGTGGAATCTTTCATCACGGGTGTCGTGGATAATTGGCCGGATCAGCTTCGTCCACACAGAAAGAAATTTACCGTCGCAATCTGCTTTCTCATGTTCCTCTTGGGTATTCCCATGGTGACCAACGTGAGTATCTACATTTCGTTTCTTCCTAACGTAGGATTATTGCCAGATTATTCCTATGCAGACAGAGATCTGCGCGTCTAATAAACAACGACTCCCTTTTAATAACAAGACAGATTTATTTAAACTAAAATATCACGCTAACTCTCAAACACACGATTCTCTACTTACTACATCTCGACTAGAGGCATTCCAAATTTTCAACTGAGCAATTCCAAATTTTCATTAAAAATTCCGCACTCAAAGTTATCGCTTTGATTATTTGTTTCCACGATTTTTCTTCCGATACGCATATAAATTAATTTTTCATTTTCCTTTTCAAAATATTTTTTCTTTTTTAAGGATCTTCTTTTATTTTTTCATCTACCGGTTATTTCAGGTCGTGATAAGTTTAGTGTTAATATTATCTCCTTTGCTAGAGTCCTTCCCAGCTCGCGATATCGTACTAATAACCCTTAGATCCTTACGAATTTATTTAAAAAATCGCTTACGGTTGGTAAAATATTTTCTTCGACCAAAAGAAGAAGACGATTAAAAAAGTTCGCCTATCGTTTCAGGGTGGAGTTTATATATTCCAATTAATGGATTTCTACTCGGCGAGTGGTATGTCGATTCTGTGGGTTTGCTTCTTCCAAACGATCGCGATATCGTGGATATTCGGAGCGAAGAAATTCTGCGACTGCATTCATCAGATGATGGGCGTACGATTGAGCAAGTTTTGGTACATTTGCTGGGTGGTGTTCGCGCCTGTGATCATGGCTGTGAGTATCAGGCAAAATTCGAGGAAGAGAAAGAACCAACGAAAGAAATTCATCATGATTTGTTTCTCTCGTCGATTACGTCGTTCTCCATCGCGGAGATCGATTTCTCTGATAAATTTTCCAGCTAAATCTACGACGATACGAAGATTGATTCACGGAACGTACGATAAAAGATCGTATCTATTTCTCTTTTTTATTCCCCGCGAAGAATAATGCCATCGATCAATTCTGTCGAGATCGTAATTCCCTGGAAAACGGACGACAGCGCGCTCTATCTCTGTCCTGGCGAGGAATCGCTCATTTACTTTACACCATGATCGATATTCTTCGTTTTACTTAACGCTCTTACTTGAAAGCTTTGAAGAAAGCTTGATAAAGCCGCGCATAGACAAATAGAACAGAAGAGGTTCATAATTCCGCTTCGCGAGCTTCGGTTATAAATATGGTTATCGTGAAGAATGAAGCAACTTTCGAATCCAGTTGCGTTCAGGCTAAAGTTCAACCGTTTCCACTCCATGGACGCCATTATGCAGATTTTGATAAATCATGCTTCTCGTTATTTGATTTTAATTTCGTCTACAGACATGCGAAAGCGAACGAAGCTATTGTATAAATAAATTCACGGATATTTATAATTTCCTTTCTTTTTAACTCTTTGGGGCACGCTGGGATTAAAAGTGTCCCACGTTTTTGATGCACCCTAATGCATCCTGGGACATTTTTAGCCCCACTTTGGCATATTGCAATATTTACGTGAAGCCGTTCGTACTACCTTTGACAATTGTTATAAATGTATTGGCAACATTCAACATTCAACAATAAAATTTCTATGCAACATAGGTCTAATTTATTATCTGAAATCCTGTGTGTCGCAAAGTTAAAAAGAAGTTTTTGTAACTCTCGTAAAGCTTCTCGCTAATTAAAAAGTTCCCCGAGTGAAAAGGCTTAAATGCGAATCTATTTCGAGATTCCAATTTGATGCATTTCGGAATCGGTTTGGCCAACGTTTACGCGCTTCTCTTTCTTTTCTAGTTCATCTTCGTGTTCCAATGTGTCCAGTACACGCCATTGAAATACGGGAGCAATTACGAGTATCCGGCATGGGCGGAGGTCGTGGGTGTCTGCCTCAGTTTGTCATCCATGATCTGGATTCCTGGTTATGCTCTCTATTACGTCATCGTCACTCCAGGATCCATCAAAGAGGTGAAACATTTGTCTGCGCCAGTCGCTACAAGAATTTTCAATTTGGACGACGGCTTCTCGAGAGCATGCGAGATAAGAGGGACGAAATAAATCGCAAACACGCGTTCGATATCTTGAAATAGACACATTCTTCGATCCTTAACACGTTGAGCCCGGCTTCGGTCCCTGGGGACCGACAGTATCAAAGCTAAAAAATAAATGCAGTAATTTTAATGACATTTATTGGAACACTCTAAACAAAAATTTAATTTGATCTTGCATGTATTACAAAACGTGATGACTTTTTCAGTTAAATTTCTAGCTATCTTGCATCCGAATAGCGTTGAATTTTTATTGTAACATCCCGAACAATATCTTTGGATTTTGTGATCCTTTCCTTCCTTTTTTTGTAATTGGTGAACGATTCTCTTATCAATATGCATAGGAATTTCTTTCTTTGATCGTTGTGTAAGTGCATCCACCAATTGTCTTCGAAATGACGTGACTGATATTTTTTCCTCGTTACTTCTTCGAACATGAACAGAGCATTTATAATAATAACAGTATTTAGAAAAAGCTCGATAGCTAATTTTTTATACCATTTTATAGAAACAAAGTATTCCAACCGTCTCAAATATCCCAATAGCCCAAGTGCTCGTCCTTAAAAGCTCGCTCGCTGCCGACTGAACGAAAAGGACAGCAACGTGTTAAATTTCATCGTTCGATTTTTTAATTCTTGCATAAATATTCGAAAAGCCAATCGCGTTGCACTATCGAGGATTTATTTCAACGGATTTCTAACGATCTCTGATTTTTCGCTTTTTCAGAATATCCTGAAGGGCTTGAAACCGAACATAAAGTCGCATCCGAAATTACCAAAGGGAGAGAAATTGGCAGTAATACCGATGTCGGAGAGCAGCGCCGGATTGATCACCAAGAACAACAGTTTCCTCAATCAAACATGATCACCGTAAACGGCTTTCCTTTCCGCTGTCGTAAATTGTAATTATCCTAAGTGTAGTATTTTTAACGGGATTTAATAATCGGAGTCGGACAAGCAGTGGTGCTCGATGTTCTCATTGTTCAGCTTGAGAAGTTGTCGAAAGAAACTGTCCGTCATTGTTGTTTCCTTTAGCCCAACCGTGAAAGTGAAAAGAGACGAGTGTCGTGGAGAAGTACTGCAATTCACGATTGCGAAACGTTTAACACGTTAAACGCCACGCCGGTTTTACGTGCCGTTTCGTTCACGCCACAATTAGCCGTCATGTGGGCCCTTCCGAGCCTGAACGGGTAGCACCGGTCCCTAGGCACCGGCGTGGCGTTTAATGTGTTAATCGATTCGAACTAATTCACGAGTCAATGTAATTGGAACTTTTAATTGACGAAACTTTGAAATTCGAAATTTCAAAATTAGAAATTCAAGAGAGAAAGGAAACAACGATACGCGACGGTATATGAGTGAAATTCGAGTAACTGCTGCAATCGAAATAGCGACCTCGTTCCTCCTATGCTAAACGATACTGGTACCAGATAGAAAGAAGTATTATTTAGAAAAAGAGAGAGAACAAAGACGAGTTGGACGCGAAACCTAGGTTACGCTACTGTGGTAGTGAGCAGCTAGTTTTCTGGCAGCTACTCAAAGAGGTCTATATTTTTCTATCGCGATGTCCGCTCGCGATGCTCCTACGAACGAATATTGAACACGATAAACGTAGTTTAGTTGATAGTTCGGATGGTATTAAGCGAGGAAAAGAGCGATTTAAAATAATAAAAGCGATTCTGACGAAATTAGAGCGTGTAGATCCGCGAAGAAAAGAATATCCAGATAAACGCCGAAGATATTTCTTGCGAGATGCGAAACAACTGTCGAAAGAGACCTATATTTATATCCGGTGAACGAACGTTTCGAAATGTCGAGGATCGGGATCCATGGGGTCTCCATTGAATTTTTTAAACGAAACGAAAAGCTACAACGACCGTAAATATATACTCTATACTAACGAGAAAATGAATTTTCTTTTTCGTTTTTCTCCATCCTCACGCATTCGAAACGTTCGTCTATTCTTCCTAAGATCTTCTTTATTACTCTACCTAAGATTAACACGCAAGTTTTAGCGAAGTTGAACGAAAATTTTGCGCGAACCACTTTGTACCAGAGTTTGTACCAGAATTTTTATTGTCCAATGAACGCCTACTTTTCGGGACGCACGAAGAAATTTTTGTAAACCACGTGATCTGTTCGATCGCTGAACAGGTAAATCTGTTGAATTATAGATAACGAAATTTTGTGCCTCAACGTTGACACCGTTGCGACCATTTTTCTAGTCGACCAAGTTTTAGAAATATGTTGAAATTCATGAAAAAATTTCTCTCATCCTCTCGTTTTAACTTCCTCGCTGCTTGTTTCGCGTTTGAAAGAACGAAATAATATTCGAAGCCAATGTAATCACAGAAAAATTACTTGCTCCTTGGTAAATTCAAGCTAAGACTTTTCAGTTTTGCATTTCGACGAGTGATACTTTGCTCGGTATTTTTATATCTGGGGAAGGAAAAGAATTTTGTAACAGAATCCGTTGAAAGCATATTCTCGTTATCTCCAGTCGCACAAATTCCATTGGACGCGTTCTTTTCCAATGAACATCGAACTTCTCAATCTAAAAACGTTTCTCGATGCGTCAAGCTGAGCAAAGGATAGAAATGTGCTGCACGAAAACAGTCGGTACCATAATCAGCATAAAGCATTACGTTAGAAACGAACGATTAACATATTTCAAAGGTTAATAACAGGTTAATAACATGTTAATGCCATGTTAATGTTGTACCTGTAATTATTTAATAATTACTCATTTGACGAAGATGTTCGAATTTAAAGGAAAATCTCTCGCTACCTAATTCTCGAAGTAAGAAATCAAACATTCTTCTCGATCGCGATGGTTCCATGCGAAGATTCGTAGATCCATGATATACATAAGTGTAAGATAAAATTATATAACTAATTTTACGGAAGAATTATATAGTAATTTACTAATGTGCGATCCTAAAGTTACTATAAGAGCTACTTCGGTATTGGTTATTCGAGACACTGTTACTTCCACTGACAGTAGCTATTCCTTGCGAATGAAATTCGAGCGACCAATTGATAGTATTCGAAGGAAAGAGTATAATATTGTTTAAGACGAGTGACGAGTTCAGGAAGCTTGAAATCGATTTACAAAAGTATGTATATACGGGGTGAAACGTGCTGTTGCACTGTGTGTTTAAAGATGAATATGCAAATAACATATATATATATAAAAGAAATAAAAATAAAAAGGAGAATGAAATGAAACCGAAACTTTTCCCATATTTCACCCTGTATATACACGACAAGCAATTCGTGTTTTAGGAAAACTGAATGTCTCCACTCCATTCACTAATTTATATAAATCCACGATTTATTTTGTTCGCGAACATGAGTAATAAAGATATTCGTAACACGACGTTGCAAGTTTGAAAACGGGCCTAAATGTTTGTTCTATCGTTTAAATCCTCTTTAACGCAGTACACGTGACCGCTATGCATTCTGTTTAAACGAGTTTTAACAGTTGTTGATGTTGTACGATATTATGAAATACGAAAGCTTTATACGACGTTTGTTTGTATTTTATTATCGCACTGTTACAGCGTGAGTAACTTTTAATAGAGAGTTAGGAATACCGCGAATTCGTACGATTCGATATTTTCCACGAAGTTGCCATAATTTTATTTCAATGAGGAAATACGAGATCGCATATTTTTCTGATCGTTTAACAGACTGCGGGTATTTTCCTGTAAACTTGCGAATAGATTGGACGTGACAGGATACGAACGTACGTTAATTTAATTTAAAACAGATCCTAGATCCATAGAACTTGAACCGGCTGAAAAGACTTTTGTGGAACGATGAAAAATCACCATAAACACGATTCGTTGACGAAAATTCTTCACCCATTATTTCGAATTTATGTATCGTTTCGAAACGAATACATTTTACTTGAAAAAGTATCGATCAATCGATAGCTCCTAATCGATCCATGGGATTACAGGAGTTAATCTCGAAGCGTCGAACATTCGGATAAACGGAACATAAACGAACATAAACCAGCTCAAACGAAAGCAATGGAGTATCATTGGTGGGTTCATTAGAATTCCGCTTCGGTCCTGGTACGTCTAATCTCGTTCATTAATCAACTCGACAATTAACCGAGCATAGAGCGATTCACCGAGTTAATGGCTACTAATTGTCGTGACGTTAATTAATATACTTCTGATCATTTCTCTCCGGATTAAGCTGTTCGCGATTCGTGATAAATATTCCCCTGCACGAATCGACCAGTGATGCGCGTGAGTTGTGCCCCGAAACCGAACCTAAACGAGCAGAAACGCGTTGGAGAACCAACGCTCTGTTCCGTGTCGATACGTTCTCGTTGGCAAATCGGTATGCTGTACGCTACTCTGTACACTATAAACAAAAAGTTTCGAAGTACCAGCGTCTCTCTGCATTCATTTTCCTATTTATTTGTTATCAGGTATCTCGGAATGGGCGGAAAAAAAAGTGCACAGGAGTATTCCACGAGTAAAAATTGATCGGACGGAGAGAATAACATTTTTTCGTCAGAGGTCCCGTTTTCGAGAAAATCGAGATCAAAGTTGACAGCGTGCACCGTGCTGCGGCAGCCATATTGAACGGGCTACGCCACAGAACCGCGTGTATCCGGCAGATCTTCGAGATCTATTTTCTCAGAAACGAGGCCTCGAATGAAAAAATCTCTTTCTTTTTCTTCGATTTATTTTTGCACGTAGATGCGTATTCAATTCTTTTTAATTGTCTATCCGCGACTTTTTGAAAATCAATGCGACGAATGGTACGACGAATGTCATCTTGGCATTAAAATTCGCATCGGTGTTGAAACAAGTAAGAACTATCGATTTGCAGAATGACCATTTACCAGGTCACCACGTTAACGTGTATCATTAGTACGAGAAATATTTTGCTTAACTTCGTTACGATCTCTAAGAATCGCCCTGCTTCCAAACTTTCTGCGGATAGTGTATGTGATCGATGTCATATATGATAAGCTGGTTGCATGGGGAACGATAGAATATGGATCGAGGCTTGCATCAGCGTACGAACTCGGTTAATTACCCAATGCGAATTAGCCGTGTAACAAAGGATCGGATGGCCATTTAGGGGATTAAATGCGAAGAGGAGCAACGCGAAGAATTATTTTAACACGCGCTGCTTTTTCCTTCCCTTTTTCCATGATCTCTATATGGCGTACGAAGATTCTTCTTTCAATGGCCTTCTGGTACTTTTGAGTACCATTTTATCGCGTAAATGACCGATAATTATAGTACGTTCAATATATATTCCGTTTGGATACCCCACCTTTCGCGATGTTTCATTATTTCTGTACAAGATATGCTGTTAACAGAGTGTACTCCAGACGAAGGGAATGAAATAAAACGATTTAGTGTTTACCTATATTTATTCCGGCATTTTTTCAAGTTTCAAGACCACTTGTTCGATACCTTTGTTCTCGTCTTTTTCTACTTCTTACTTAACTATTAATTTTACTTTAAGTAAAAAAATAAATCAACAGGTTATGGGTTGCCAACAGAATGTAGGCCACGTGTTTGAGTGCGGAAAACAAAATTCGAGAAGGAAATTGGAAGTATCAATAGATGAAAGGATCAAGATGGATATCATATTTGAAAATTTAG